>NC_089220.1:81068422-81284967 GCF_963924675.1 Phocoena phocoena
ACTTCAGAGAGAGTAACCAAATTGTAAATGGTCTGGTTTCCCATAGTGACGTTGATAGATACTACTCATTAGGCCCTATCTCTTGAAGAATAATCTTTAACTACAGAAAAAGTATTTTGTGGATTTCAGTACAATTGCCAATGTGTATACAGAAGCTATTCCTGAACAGCATTCTGAACTTTGATTCTACAGTAAACAGTCTTCAAACTGGGATTGAGCATAACTGTCAATATTAAGTGACTTATGATCATCTTTAGATAATCAGCCATCATGTTCTATTGATTGACATGCCAGGTACTTGATAGCACCAGGTATTATGGTTAATGCAAATAATTATTATTCCTGTGAGTTTAGTTAAGGGTCTTCATATTGATGTAATTAAAACTGCAATGGCATTTGAAATGCATCACCTAAATAAATCACCCTAAGGTTTACCCTATTAAGATTTGTAAGAGATCTAAGTAATTGCAATTTGTGTTATTTTATTCCACATATTACTTCCCTGAAGAAATCAATGTCTCTGCTATATATATAGCAATATATATATATACACACACACACACACACACACACATATATATAGCCATATTATCATCAAATATTTCATTATTTTCATGAACAAAATTGTTCACTAATAGCACATCAACATCAGATGTAGCAGCAAATGCTTGTTTAATATTTAAATTTAGGAATTCTCATTGCCCATTATCTATCTATTAAGAATTACAAGTTCAAATTAACTGAGAATTCCATGTTAATCGCATGCTTTATAATGAGATTGTTTGTCATCCCTAGCCTTCAACAGCACTGATTAAACCTCTCAGTATACTCACTAAGTTGATATATTTTACCCACTGTCTTCACACCTAGGTCAGTGTGATATTTAAAAAGCAAACTAAAGAAGAGTATCATTTATCGTTAACTTTGTCCTATAGATGTCCTTTGTGCTTATAATTCTCCGACGTGCAGAGGTATCCCACAGAGAAAAAAGAGAAAATATTACGCCACAACACAAGAGCCATTTATCTCTCTGCAGTCAAAATCAGATTCTGCCTCCATACCACCCTGGAACAAATGAATGACTATTAGGTAAGATACTGCTATACTTTATTAGATTATTGAACTCATTTCAAACTTACCAATTTTTCATATATATATACATATATATATATATATATATATAATTGCCAATACAGTAAATGTAGGTAATCTGAATTCTTTTTAGGAAACCAAGATTTAAAATAGTTATATAATGGTAATGTAGGACTCAAATCCAAACAAATGATCCAAACACTGCAATAATAATCTACACACTACTACTTCTCAGGTATCAAAAAGAGTAGAAAAGGAGTTCCCTTAATGAGAGGTTAATTTTTTAAATAAGTGACCAAGAACAAAATAAAATATAATAAGCCCCCAAAATACTGTCTTGAGTTCTCTAGGTTCTGATTAACTCCACTTATATTTCAACAGATCTAAAGAAAATGAAATCCGAATACTGACTTTGAAACATTGTGTTTTACTTCTGCTTACTAAAACTCTAGCAGTAAAGAAATATTTACATCATAATATCATGGAAATACAGTAAACTCATCATAAAGTTATTTTATTGAAGAAGCCATTTTTTCAAAGTAAATGAGATGAAAGAACAGATGTACAATAAAAGAAAACAACACACTTTATTTGTTCCTATTCTGATTGCCCACATGGTCTGCTACAAGAATACATAACTACTTCTTTTGAACATACCACTAAACAAAATTATTATATCCAGTGGCTATCTTTAATGTAGAGAATGCATACTTTATTCACAGAGAGCATTTGAAGATTTCAGTCCTGAACTCATAATCTTTTTGGTGTGATGTTTATGAC
The DNA here is from genome assembly GCF_963924675.1 of Phocoena phocoena. NCBI lineage: Eukaryota > Metazoa > Chordata > Mammalia > Artiodactyla > Phocoenidae > Phocoena > Phocoena phocoena. Next base: position 81,070,295 of record NC_089220.1, read on the forward strand.
TTCTCAAGCGTTCAGTAATAATTTCTATTGCATACAACATTCACTCCCACATTTTTTTCAAACCTATGGACTAAGTTCATCTTAATGCCTCTGGGAAGTAATTAAGATTATCCCTACTTTACAAATAGGGAAACAGAATCACAGGACTCTGTAACCCATTTAAATGAACAGACTTGCAGAAAAATGGTAGCTTAAAAATGATTACCTGCCCTCAGTCTGCTTTCCAAATTGTCATTGAAATGACTACCCATGTGTAAAAATAGAAAGCCCATATCAGCACTAGAAACTGTCCATGGGCACATCACACATCAGAATTCTTGAGGAATCTGCTACCTGCAGACATTATTAGAATGAAGAGGGGCCAACCCACTCTATAACCACTGTGGAGCATCTGAAAAGTGAGTGGATGGAATCCCAGCAGAAATCCAGAACACCTTCTAATTTGATTGGGTGAGTACAACTGGCAGCTTTAGGGTATAGACTAGAGACAACTGGGAGCAGTGATGACATGGCAAGGCTTTTTCTCCTGCTGTGCCCATCCAAGAATGAAAGCATTGCCATGCTGGCTCCTGCTGAGAGCAGCTACAGTGAGCTTAAAACAGAGTTTGCAATTTCTTTGACACTCCTCCCACCAGTTTGCAATTGCTCTGTTTAAATGATGCCACATATTTTATTCCTTCATATTGATCCACTGTTCAGAACATCAGCATATTTTCATATGACAAGAGATGTTTTGTGTTTTGTTTTCTATCCTTACTGAGGAGGTTTATGCTTGTTAATGTTTAGATATTGGGTGGATTTTGTCTGAGAAAATGTGATTCTATGTTTAACTCTACCTTTGGGTCCAGATTAAGGGGTAGGAGAAAGTTAACAGTTAGCTGTAGTTTTACTTTATCATTTCAGAAGTTCAGTAACAGAATTAGGGACAGACATAGGAGGAAGATTTACCTTTGTACTAAAAACGTCCTAGAATTGAGCATGGGGCATTGCCCCATTTTTTCTTGGGTTTGTTGTTTTTATGGTTACCTTCTGCTAGGTAAGGGATATTGAAGGCTTTTAAAATACACACACACACACACACCAAAGTAATAGGAATTTCTAAATTTAAAGATAAATAAAGAACAAATAGAGCTGAACATAAGCAAGGAGGAGGAGGGAGAAGAAAAATGTTCTGACCTGAAGAAAAACCAGGGGTTGAAGGAAGAAATATATCAAATGTTAAAACTTTGGATGGGAGGAGTCCCAGACCATCACAAAGAAGACAGAAGAATCAGGTAATGAGAAATAAAAATATCAGTTGGTCAATAAAGCTGATTTGAGAACCTGACTTAAATCATAGGCTACAATAGTGTTCTTAATAGGTTATTTGTAAATCCAACAGCTATACCCACCTAGTCACTAGCACAGCTGTGCGACAGCAGACCTCCAACATAGGGGCTGGCACCTTACCCCAGGGGCCCAGGAACACCAGCTATGTATCCTCCCTGCAGCAAACTGCATCTAAAAAAAGAAAGAAAGAGACAGAAATGTTCAGACGGGGCTGACCATCATCTACCAAACGCACAACCAGACAAGTAACTTCTGCCAAGGAACTGGCTAGACAACGGGAAAAGGAATGCTTCAAGGGGACCAAGAGTACTACCAAAGACCCCTCACAGAACCATGAGACAAGGGAATAGCGTTTACTCCCCCCATATAAACACACTAGGCAAAATAGATCGAAAAGATCTACAAATTTGGATACACTCTTGGAATTACAATGATGGGGGAAGATTCATGCATCCATTCAGGCAGAAAACAAGCAAAAAACACATTGTATCTGAAAGGAAAAGAGAAATCAAGTTGTCCACAGTTTTTTTCTGTCTATAACGTTAACTCTCCAGGACAAAATGGAGCCATAGCTGTAGAGTTTTGAGGAAAAAATATGACAGTAAGCCAAGAAGCAACAGAAATACATTGCCAGGAATCTTATAAGAACAATAGAAAGACAATGCCAAGAATGCAGAGCTCAGAAAACTATCACCTGCAATATATTCCTTAAAAATTACTGAACACCAATTCTCCAGCTGATGGAGAGATGGATCTAACACACTTAAAAACATAAGCCATTGTATTATAAAGGGACATTGGTATAATCAAAAATATTAGTAGCACACAGTGTTGCTTGAATATTTCTTGTAATATGTCCATCAAATTTAACACAAATAAATATTGAAAGAGAAAATATATACTCTAAAGTGAATAATAACCTGGATTTTGAAATCCAGGATTATGTTATAATAAACTAGAAATTTTAATATAAGGGGAAAGCAACTACAGGAAGTGCAAGTATCTAAAATTATCATCTTCTTAGAATCACTAGAAATTGTTTCTTTCTTTTTTTTTTTTTTTTTTTTTTTTGCGGTACGTGGGCCTCTTACTGTTGTGGCCTCTCCCGTTGCGAAGCACAGGCTCCAGACGCGCAGGCTCAGCGGCCATGGCTCACGGGCCTAGCCACTCCTCGGCATGTGGGATCCTCCCGGACCGGGGCACGAACCCGTGTCCCCTGCATCAGTGGGCGGACTCTCAACCACTGCGCCACCAGGGAAGCCCCCTGTTTCATTTTTAATTACTAGAAAAATGTCTTTAACATCTTCAAGGACACTAGTAGCGTAACTTTCTTCCATATTTCAAAGGACCAAAAAGATTTAAAAAATTAAACTACAAGACTATTGGAAAAAACTCTCGAGTTGTGGGTTGAAAAAGATACCAAAGCTTAGATGATGGGCTATATAAAAGTTAATAAAACTTCAAAAGCAGTATATATAAATCATGTAATTTAGAAAAAGATATACTTACTATATACGTTTCAGTGTTCTTAATATAAAAAGAAAAATAAATGAAGAAAATAAGTGACTGAAAAGTTAAGGATAACAAGAATAGCTGTTAAATAGCAAACAACAATAAAAAAAGAATAATATGTAAAATAAACAGAGCTGGTTCTTTCAAAAAATGTAAAATTAAAGTTATGATAAATCTACACAAATACAAAGAGAAAATAGAAAAATCAGAAGTAATTTTAAATCATAAAAGAACACTACATGCAAAAGCATACCTCTTTTGAAAAAATTCAATGACATTGTAAATTTTCTAGGAAAATATAAATTACCAAAATCAATTCATAGACGTAGATAATGCTTTGCTAAGAAAATTTTATAAGTTATCAAGGCATTATATTCAAATATATCTTCATACTTGATATATTAACAGATTAGGCTTTCTATACTTTCAAAGAATAAATGGTTCTCATATAAACAACTCTGAAAGCTAGAAGAAAAAATATTCATAATTCTCTTTTATATAGTTAGCATAATGAAAAATTGGCAAAGAGTGTATATTAAAAAAACACAAAGGCTGAGAGCTAAACTTAAGCTTACTTCTGAATATATAAAAGCATATGTGTGTGTGTGCTCATGAAGTTTTATATATATATATATGTGTGTGTGTGTAAAATTCTGAGTTCTTTATTCCATTCTATTGGTTTCTTGGTTTTAAGCAAGTATGATACTCATAGAATGCATTTGTAAGGATTTCAGGTAGGGCTACCAATGAATTTATAAATTATTGGTGTGTTAATATCTTTATACATCAACTTGTCCCATCCAAAAGTATGGACTATCTTTGCATTTTCTGAGCTTTTTGCAACCTTTAATACAGTTTTATTTATTCCCCACAGAAATCTTAGGACTGCTTGTTAAAATATAACACATATTTTCGTTTTTCTTGATATTTTAAATGGAATCATATATTTGTTAACTTTTCTGGTTGCTTGTTACCATTGATTTTTTATTAATGATTGTCATAAATCAATCTTATATCTGAGTATAGTCTTCCAATCAGCAATGTTGGATAAATAAAAAAACAATGTGGAAAAACTGTAAAGAACTCAGAATGGCATAATTCTGGATCTATGTCAGACAAATGACACTGGAATATGAGAATGAAGCAAAAACATTTACAAATTGCAGGCTAACAAATATTCTAAAGTATTACAAAAGTTTGTAATTCAAACAGAAGAATGTGTTCAAGAGAAAGCAGCAATAATGAACACATTTAAAAAAATTCATTATTAAGGCTAAATAACTGGGTTTTTTTAATTTATTAAAAACAATCTGGAAATAAAATTTTACATGCTATCAACATGGGAAGTGGAAGTGGGGGGAACAGATGGGAGCAAAAGTATGCTACTGTTCTTTTTATACAAGGGTAGAAAAGAGATAATGACTAGACTATTACAGGCAAATATAAGTTCAAATTTGTTTATTAAAAATCTAAAGGCCCTTTCTCCTTTTCTCTCTTTTGGTGGAAGCTGAGGAGTAAGTCAACTGTGTTAACATATTCAGCATGAACTGGGGACAAGAAAAGTTGAAAATATTCAACACATGGTTTAACAAAAATTTGAACATACACAGAAAATGACCAAAATTTTAGATCACATGCAAGGTGAATCCTGTAGTTTGCTCAATGAACACATCATGATCGAGAGCATTTATCTGTAGAATGCAACAAAGGAGATCTAAAAATGTAAATTACATATGTAATTATTATATAATAAAATTATATAACATCCTAGTTTATACCGAAAAGAATTTGATAAATGCTAACATTAATTATAATGGTAAAAATGGCATTTGGGAAACTAGAAATCTAAAGGAATGTTCTTGACTTAACAAAAGGTATGAACAAAAATCCATGGCAATCACTATATTTAATGGTGAAATACTACAAGTCTTCCAATTAAAGTCAAGGATGAGATAAAGATGCTGTGATCACTACTCTTATTGTATTGTTAGTTATACAACCTGATGTTCTGTTCTCCAAGTTTGATAAGAAAAAGAAATTAGATTAAAAATTAGTAAGAAAGAGATAAGACTATTGTAGAATGTGCAATTACCTACCTAGAAAACTGAAAAGAATCACGTGTGAAATACTAAAACTAATATTGAACAAGGTGACTGGCTACAAGATTAATAAACAAAATCAAATGGCTTGCCTATATGCCAGTGTGAAAGAGAAAGTTAACCAAACCAAACAAGCCAAAGCAACATGTATTGTAATGGTGGTGGTGGTGGTAGTGAGGGAAACCACATTATAAAATGTCCGTGACAAGAAGAAAAAAATGACATGGCTTTCAAGATCATAATAACAAAGTGACATTATAACATTTTTTAAGAAAAATTTATCTTTAAGAATACTTAGTTAACTCACTATTGAGTCATTAACATTAGCTAATACCCTTTTTGAACCATCATTAATTTTCACAATAACACATTTACCTGCAAGTGTATTACAGCTTTTAAGCAACTAAACCACACAATAGTCTTATGTACAAAAGAGTTAATAAACTAAAAAGTTTCGTTAATAAACTAAAAAGTTTATTAAAAATAGGAGAATTTGTATCTTCTACTGCAGTCAGAAACTTGAAAAATGGATTTGTTTTTGAGACCTTATCTTTGACATTTAAGCTGGAAGTTGATTTCTATTTCTAGAGAAGAAATGTATATTTCTGATTTTACATCCTCTTTATAATGAAGGGCTTCTGATACAGACTGTGTTCCCTCAAAATTCATATGTTGAAATCCTAACAACAAGGTGATGGTATTAGAAGGTGGAGCCTTTGAGAGGTGATGAGGTCATGGGGATGGAGACTTCATGAATGGAATTAGTGCCCTTATGAAAGAGACCCCAGAAGCTCTATTGCTTTTTCTGCCATGTGAGGACACAGTGAGAAGACAACTGCCCTCTATGAATTCAGGAAGCAGGTCCTCATCAGACAATGAATCTACCTGTGCCTTGATCTTCGACTTCTCAGCCTCCAGAACTATGAGAAATAAATGTTTGTTGTTAAAGCCCCCCAGTCTATGGTATTTTTGTTATAGCAGCCTGAATAGCTTGAGACAGTTTTCACATCTTTCTTCCAAACCAACAATAACCAATTTGAATATGTAATGCAAAATCCATTCAGAAGAGTTAAAAAAATTATAGAATACCTGGGAATAATATGTAAAACTTTTATAGAGAAAACTATATATTTTTACTGAAGGACATGAAAGAAGACTGTCTAAGGAGAAATACCACTTCCATTGAGGTGAATATCCCATATTGCAAAACATGTCAATTTTTCTCCAATTCAATCTATAAATTCAATACCTCCCAAAACAATATTGTGTATGTATGTATGTGTGCAAAATAGAAAAAAATGATAACTGTATAGGGACTGGAATTTTATATGGTGATTCAGGTGGACTTTAACTCTATTTTTAGTAATTTAATTTTATACAGAGAGGAGGTGTTCAGGTATTGCCTGTGTAATTAACAACTAATTTAAAAATGACTTGAAAGATATTTTCTCCATTGTTAATAAGGTTTTTCTCTGAGTATTTTTATTTTCTTTTTAATTCAACCCTTTTTTATATTTCTTACAATAAACATGTAGTTCTTTCATAATTAGAAAAAAGAAACATATTATTTAAAAACAGATATCACATTACGAAAAGGGGAAAGCCACCTGACTCTTACCTACAATTCTATAAAGCTACTTAATCTAGATTCATTCCACCAAAAATATAGATAAAATATAATGTGAGGTGGTTTTTTTTCCTAATAATTCACTTCCAGGCCTCCAAAGGGGAAACATATGTTAGTGGTCTAAAAATCTATAGTCCAGCTCTGTGCCATAAGTATCATCTTTTTATGTGTATACTCTTGCCAGGGATTCACAGTTGTGCCAGGGAGCATTTAAAGATTATACGGACCAAAGGCTTTACATTCCTGAGAGCCCTATAGCCTAGAAATTCACTGAGGAGTCAGCATGTGTTTATAGAAACTCGAGTTTTAATTAGCCAAGTTCCTGGGATCACTAGGGACAATAACAAACAATCCTCATCATCATTTTAGCATAGTACTCAGAGGTTCATTAGAAGCAGAGCACCAAACCAGCCCTAGCAATTAATAGTGAGATTAAGATCATAGTCAGACACTTACCACACAGTGGACAGTAAGGAATACAGGCTGTATCAGATATACCCTGCCAGTGGAAGAATACCCTCTTCCACTATTCTGGAAAAATGGTAATTCACAGATCAAATTCAAAATTAAAGTCTCCAAGATGGTAAATTTTTTAATAGTTTCAGTGCATAATTATGTTAGATATACTGTTTTAAAAGCATATTTCTAAGTCATTTGGAAAACTGTTGTGACAATATCTCAGTGAATCTAATAAGGAAATTATATCCAGGCTGTATCAAGTATGAAAAATACTAATCATATTGTAGAAACTTCATTTGAACCTTTCAAAATGTTTAGGAAAAGTTTGAAATGCTTAAAAATAAGAAGTTCTCTTTACAAAATTCAACATCTGAAGTATTTGGTGGTTAAAGAAAAACGAAGTCCAGAGACCCTCAAGATGGTAGAGGAGTAAGACGTGGAGATCACCTTCCTCCCCACAAATACATCAAAAATACATCTATATGTGGAACAACTCCTACAGAACACCTCCTGAACTCTGGCAGAAGACCTCAGACTTCCCAAAAGGCAAGAAACTCCCCATGTACCTGGGTAAGGCAAAAGAAAAAAAAAAAACAGAGACAGAAGAATAGGGATGGGACCTGCCCTTCTGGGAGGGAGCTGTGAAGGAGGAAAAGTTTCCACACACTAGGAAGCCCCTTCACTGGCAGAAGTGGGGGCGGGGAGAGGGGAGCTTCAGAGCCATGGAGGAGAGCCCAGCAACAGGGGTGAAGAGGGTGAAGCAGTGAGATTCCCGAACAGAAGATCGGTGCCAACCAGCACTCACCAGCCTGAAAGGCTTGTCTGCTCACCTGCTGGGGCAGGTGGGGGCTGGGAGCTGAGGTTCAGGCTTCAGAGCTCAGATCCCAGGGAGAGGACTGGGGTTGGCTGCATGCACACAGCCTGAAGGGGGCTAGTGCACCACAGTTAGCCAGGAAGGAGTACGGGAAAAAGTCTGAACCTGCCTAAGAGGCAAGAGAACATTGTTTCGGGGTGCTCAAGGAGAGGGGATTCAGAGCACCGCCTAAATGGGCTCCAGAAACGGGCGTGAGCCGTGGCTATCAGCGTGGACACCAGAGATAGGCATGAAATGCTAAGGCTGCTGCTGCAGCAACCAAGAAGCACCGTGTGCAAGCACAGGTCACTATCCACATCTCCCCTCCCAGGAGCCTCTGCAGCCCGCCACTGCCAGGGTCCCGTGATCCAGGGATAACTTCCCCAGGAGAACACACAGCACACATTAGGCAGTTTCAACATCATGCCGGCCTCTGGCACTGCAGGCTCACTCTCCCTGGCCTGAAGGAGCCAGAGTCCCCTAATCAGCTGCTACTTTAAAAGAATCCCATCTGAGCAAAGAACAGACATCCTCATGCGACCTACACTCAAGGTGGGGCCAAACCCAAAGCTGAACCCCAGGAGCTGTACGAAGAAAGAAGAGAAAGGGAAATTTCTCCCAGGAGCCTGAGGAGCAGTGGATTTAATCCCCACAATCAACTTGATATATCCTGCATCTGTGGAATACCTGAATAGACAACGAATCATCCCAAAATTGAGGCAGGGGACTTTGGGAGCAACTGTAGACTTGGGGTTTGCTGTCTACATCTAATCTGTTTCTGGTTTTATGTTTATCTTAGTTTAGTATTTACAGTTTAATATCATTGGTAGATTTATTTATTGATTTGGTGGCTCTCTTCCTTTTTTTATATACAGATATATATATTTTTCCTTTTTCTCTTTTTGTGAGTGCATATGCGGATGCTTCTTCGTGTGATTTTGTCTATATAGCTTTGCTTTTACAATTTCCCCTAGGGTTCTGTTTGTCCATTGTTTTTTTTTTCTAGTACACTTTTTAGCACTTGCTATCATTGGTGGATTTTTTTTTGATTTGGTCGCTCTCTTCTTTCTTCCTTTCTTTTTTTTTAATACTTTTAAATTTTTTTAACATTTAATAATTTTTAAAAAATTTTAATTTTAAAAACTATTTTATTCTCTCTTTCTTCCTTCCTTTCTCTCTTTCTTTTTCTTCCTTCCTTCCTTCCTTCCTTCCTTCCTTCCTTCCTTCTCTCTCTCCCCCCTCCTCACTTTTGTTCTCAGCCTTGTGGCTGAGAGTGTCTTGCTGCTCTGGCCGGGAATCAGGTCTATACCTCTGAGGGAGGAGAGCAGAGTTCAGGACGCTGGTTCATCACAGATCTCCTGGTTTCACATAATATCAAACAGCAAGAGCTCTCCCAGTGATCTCCATCTCAATGCTAAAACCCAGCTCCACTCAATGACCAGGAAGTACAGTGCTGGACACCCTATGCCAAACAACTAGCAAGACAGGAATACAACACCACCCATTAGCAGAAAGACTGCCAAAAATCATAATAAGGTCACAGACACCCCAAAACACACCACGGGATGCAGCTCTGCCCACCAGAAAGACAAGACCCAGCCTCATCCACCAGAACACAGGCACCAGTCCCCTCCACTAGGAAGCCTACACAACCCACTGAACTAACCTTAGCCACTGGGGGCAGACACCGAAAACAACGGGAACTACAAATCTGCAGCCTGTTAAAGGAGACCCCAACACAGTAAAATAAGCAAAATGAGAAGACAGAGAAACAGCAGATGAAGGAGCAAGGTAAAAACCCATCAGACCAAACCACTGGAGAGGAAACAGGCAGTCTACCTGAAAAAGAATTCAGAGCAATGACAGTAAAGATGATCCAAAATCTTGGAAATAGAATGGAGAAAATACTACAAACATTTAACAAGGACCTAGAAGAAGTAAAGAGCAAACAAACAATGATGAGCAACATGGTAAATGAAATTAAAAATTCTCCAGAAGGAATCAATAGCAGAATAACTGAGGCAGAAGAACGGATATGTGACCAGGAAGATAAAATAGTGGAAATAACTACCACAGAGCAGAATAAAGAAAAAACAATGAAAAGAATTGAGGACAGTATCAGAGACCTCTAGGACAACATGAAAGGCAACAACACTTGAATTCTAGGGGTCCCAGAAGAAGAAGAGAAAAAGAAAGGGGCTGAGAAAGTATTTGAAGAGATTATAGTTGAAAACTTCCCTAATATGGGAAAGGAAATAGTCAATCCAGTCCAGGAAGCACAGAGTGTCCCATACAGGATAAATCCAAGGAGAATCACACCAAGACACATATTAATCAAACTATCGAAAATTAAATACAAAAAAAAATTTAAAGCAACTAGGGAAAAACAACAAATAACATACAAGGGAATCCCCATAAGGTTAACAGCTAATCATTCAGCAGAAACTTTGCAAGCCAGAAGGGAGTAGCAGGACATATTCAAAGCCATGAAAGGGAAAAACCTACAATCAAGATTACTCTACCCAGGAAGGATCTCATTCACATTTGACAGGGAAATCAAAACCTTTACAGACAAACAAAAGCTAAGAGAATTCAGCACCACCAAACCAGCTTTACAACAAATGCTAAAGGAACTTCTCTAGTCAGGAAACATAAGAGAAGGAAAAGACCTACAAAAACAAACACAGGGCTTCCCTGGTGGCGCAGTGGTCAAGAGTCTACCTGCCGATGCAGGGGACATGGGTTCATGCCCCGGTCTGAGAAGATCCCACGTGCCTCAGAGCGGCTAGGACCGTGAGCCATGGCCGCTGAGCCTGCACGTCCGGAGCCTGTGCTCCTCAATGGGAGAGGCCACAACAGTGAGAGGCATGTGTACCGCAAAAAAAAAAAAAAACCAAACACAAAAATTAAGAAAATGATAATATGAACATACATATCGATAAATTACCTTAAATGTAAAGGGATTAAATGCTCCCACCAAAAGACATAGACTGGCTGAATGGATACAAAAACAAGACCTGTATATATGCTGTCTACAAGAGACCCACTTCAGACCTAGGGACACATACAGACTGAAAGTGAGGGGATGGAAAAACATATTCCATGCAAATGGAAATCAAAAGAAAGCTGGAGTAGCAATTCTCATACCAGACAAAATAGACTTTAAAACAAAGACTATTACAAGAGACAAAGAAGGATACTACATAATGATCAAGGGATCAATCAAAGAAGAACATATAACAATTGTAGATATTTATGCACCCAACATAGGAGCACCTCAATACATAAGGCAAATACTAACAGCCATAAAAGGGGAAATTTACAGTAACACAATCATAGTAGGGAACTTGAAAACCCCACTTTCACCAGTGGATAGATCATCCAAAATGAAAGTAAATAAGTAAAACCAAGCTTTAAATGATACATTAAACAAGATGGACTTAATTGATATTTATAGGACATTGCATCCAAAAACAACAGAATACAATTTCTTCTCAAGTGCTCATGGAACATTCTCCAGGATATATCATATCTTGGGTCACAAATCAAGCCTCGGTAAATTTAAGAAAATTCAAATCATATCAAGTATCTTTTCTGACCACAATGCTATGAGACTAGATATCAATTACAAGAAAAAATCTGTGAAAAGTACAGATACATGGAGGCTAAACAATACGTTACTAAATAACCAAGGGATTACTGTGGAAATCAAAGAGGAAATCACAAAATACCTAGAACAAATGACAATGAAAACACGATGACGCAAAACCCACAGCATGCAGCAAAAGCAGTTCTAGGAAGGAAGTTTATAGCAATACAATCCTACCACAACAAACAAGAAGCATCTCAAATAAACAACCTAATCTTGCACAAACATCTCAAATACACAACCTAACCGTACACCTAACGCAATTAGAGAAAGAAGAACAAAAAAACCCCAAAATTAGCAGAAGGAAAGAAATCATAAAGATCAGATCAGAAATAAAAAAGAAATGAAGGGAATGATAGCAAAGATCAGTAAAACTAAAAGCTGGTTCTTTGAGAAGATAAACAAAATTTATAAACCATTAGCCAGACTCATCAAGAAAAAAAGGGAGAAGACTCAAATCAATAGAATTAGAAATGAAAAAGGAGAAGTAACAACTGACACTAAAGAAATACAAAGGATCATGAGAGATTACTACAAGCAACTATATTCCGATAAAATGGACAACCTGGAAGAAATGGACAAATTCTTAGAAAAGCACAACCTTCTGAGACTGAACCAGGAAGAAGAGAAAATATAAACAGACCAATCACAAGCACTGAAATTGAGACTGTGATTAAAAATCTTCCAACAAACAAAAGCCCAGGACCAGATGGCTTCACAGGCAAATTCCATCAAACATTTAGGGAAGAGCTAACACCTATCCTTCTAAAACTCTTCCAAAATATAGCATAGGGAAGACCACTCCCAAACTCATTCTATGAGGCCACCATCACCCTGAAACCAAAACCAGACAAATATGACACAAAGAAAGAAAACTACAGGCCAATATCACTGATGAACATAGACACAAAAATCCTCAACAAAATACTAGCAAACAGAATCCAACAGCACTTTAAAAGGATCATACACCATGATCAAGTGGGGTTTATCCCAGGAATGCTAGGATTCTTCAATATATGCAAATCAATCAATATGATAAACCATATTAACAAATTGAAGGAGAAAAACCATATGATCATCTCAATAGATGAAAAAGCTTTCGACAAAGTCCAACACCCATTTATGATAAAAACCCTCCAGAAACTAGGCATAGAGGGAACTTTCCTCAACATAATAAAGGACATATATGATAAATCCACAGCCCATATCATTCTCAATCGTGAAAAACTGAAACCATTTCCTCTAAAATCAGTAACAAGACAAGATTGTCCACTCTCACTGCTATTATTCAGCATTGTTTTGGAAATTTTAGCCACAGCAATCAGAAAAGAAAAAGAAATAAAAGGAATCCAAATTGGAAAAGAAGTAAAGTTGTCAATGTCTGTAGATGACACACTATTATACATAGAGAATTCTAAAGATGCTATAAGAAAACTACTAGAGCTAATCAATGAATTTGGTAAAGCAGCAGGATACAAAATTAATGCACAGTAATCTCTTGCATTCCTGTACACTAATGATGAAAATGCTGAAAGAGAAACTAAGGAAACACTCCCAAATACCACTGCAACAAAAAGAATAAAATACCTAGGAATAAACTTACCTAAGGAGACAAAAGACCTGTAAGCAGAAAACTATAAGACACTGACGAAAGAAACAAAAGATGATACAAACAGATGGAGAGATAAACCACGTTCTTGGTTTGGAAGAATCAACCTTGTGAAAATGACTATACTACCCAAAGCAATCTACAGATTCAATGCAATCCCTAGCAAGCTACCAATGGCATTTTTCACAGAACTAGAACAAAAAATTTCACAATTTGTATGGAAACACAAAAGACTCCGAATAGTCAAAGTAATCTTGAGAAAGAAAAATGGAGCTGGAAGAATCAGGCTCCTGGACTTCAGACTCTACTACAAAGCTACAGTACTCAAGACAGTATGGTACTGGCCAAAAAAAAAAAAAAAAAAAAAAAACAGAAATATAGATTAATGGAGCAGGATAGAAAGCCCAGATATAAACCCACACACATATGGTCACCATATCTTTGATAAAGGAGGCAAGAATATAAAATGGAGAAAAAATAGCCTCTTCAATAAGTGGTGCTGGGAGAACTGGACAGTTACATGTGAAAGAATGAAATTAGAACACTCCCTAACACCATACACAAAAATAAACTCAAAATGGATTAAAGACCTAAATGTAAGGTCATACACTATAAAACTCTTAGAGGAAAATATAGGCAGAACACTCTATGACATAAATCACAGCAAGATCCTTTTTGACCCACCTCTTAGAGTAATGGAAATAAAAACAAAAATAAACAAAATGGCACCTAACGAAACTTAAAAGCTTTTGCACAGCAAAGGAAACCATAAACAAGACCAAAAGACAACCCTCAGTATGGGAGAAAATATTTGCAAATGAAGCAACTAAAAAAGGATTAATCTCCAATCTTTATAAGCAGCTCATGCAGCTCAATATCAAAAAAACAAACAACCCAATCCAAAAATGGGCAGAAGACCTAAGTAGACATTTCTCCAAAGAAGAAATACAGATGACCAACAAACACATGAAAGGATGCTCAACATCACTAATCATTAGAAAAATGAAGATCAAAACTACAATGAGGTATCACCTCACACCAGTCAAAATTGCCATCATGAAAAATTCTACGAACAATAAATGCTGGAGAGGGTGTGGAGAAAAGGGAATCCTCTAGCACTGTTGGTGGGAATGTAAATTGATACAGCCACTACGGAGAACAGTATGTAGGTTCCTCAAAAAAAAAAAAAAAAAAATTGAACTACCATATGACCCAGCAATCCCACTACTGGGCATATACCAAGAAAAGCATAATTCAAAAAGAGTCATGTACCACAATGTTCACTGCAGCTCTATTTACAATAGCCAGGACATGGAAGCAACCTAAGTGTCCATCGACAGATGAATGGATAAAGAAGATGTGGCACTTATATACGATGGCATATTACTCAGCCATAATAAGAAACAAAACTGAGTTATTTGCAGTGAGGTGAATGGACCTAGAATCTGTCATACAGAGTGAAGTAAGTCAGAAAGAGAAAAACAAATACCGTATGCTAACACATATATATGGAATCTAAAAAGAAAAAGAAAAGAATGATTCTGAAGAACCTAGGGGCAGGACAGGAATAAAGACACAGACGTAGAGAATGGACTTGAGGACGTGGGTAGTGGGAAGGGTAAGCTGGGATGAAGTGAGAGAGTGGCATGGACATACATACAGTTCCAAATGTAAAATAGATAGCTAGTGGGAAGCAGCTGCATAACACAGGGAGATCAACTCCGTTCTTTGCTGCTACCTAGAGGGGTGGGTTAGGGAGGGTGGGAGGGAGACGCAAGAGGGAGGAGATATGGGGATATATGTATATGTATAGCTGATTCACTGTGCTATAAAGCAGAACATAACACACTATTGTAAAGCAATTATACTCCAATAAAGATGTTAAAAAAAAAAAGAAAAATGAAGTCCTACTTTAAAAAACGAATGAGGAGGAGACAGATTCATGTTTCAGCCCTTATTTAAAACGCTATTATTTGTTTCATTTTGAATCTTCATACACTTATTTCAGAATTATGGGCATTGATCATATTTCCTGAAAAGATTTGTATAGATAATTCGGAGTAGCAGTGACAGTGTAATTGCAATATATACACGTGGAGGGACGTGGTTCTCCTCCCCATAATATTGGTGTTTCTTAATTTTATAAAAAGCAGAGGCAAAATGCTACCTTAAGTGATACAATATGTGAAGTTGCCACAAGCATATACTTTGTCAACGAGTTTTAAGAAAAAACAAGGAAAATGAAGGAACCTGCGAGAGTCACTCCTAGTAATATTCTATTGGACTGCATGAAATGTTGAATTACCAGTGTCTCTCAAAATTTTGTCAAGTAATGAGGATTTGTTTGAAATGATTTTCTTCCATCAACTATAAAATTGGTGAGTCAAATGTGCTTAAAATCTGGATTGGTAAGCTTTGGCAAAATTATACTTAAGATATGAGCTTTGTTGTAAAGAAAAAAATCAATGCTTAACAGAAATGAAAAGTTAAACTGCACTTCTACAGTTACTAGCAGTCCTTGAGGTAGACATTCAAACAGCTTCCCACCAGAATATCTATGAAAACAAAACAAAAAACTTCGTAGTAACACCCAAATCAAATCCTATGAGAGAAATTATTTTTAGCATATAGAATAAACTTACCCTAGAGATAAGATAATCATAGATATAAGATTGACAAAATAGGGAAGCACCATTCAATGTGAAAAAAGAAAATATAGAAAAGTTTCTTTCTTCACTACCTGCTTTTTCAGATAATCTCTAACTTCCAGAATTCTGTGACCTCTTCGTTTACTGGTCTATGTTGCTTTTGTGATAGACAAAGTAGATTTTCATCTTCCCACTCCCAGACCCAGTTCTCCAGTGAAGTATGGAGAAGGCAGATCATAACTGTTAAGTAGCTGAATAAATTAATCTCTATTTTCATTCAGACCTAGAACCCAGGTGGAAAAGGACAGGTTTTGGCACAGTGCTTCTGTGAGGTTTAGCCCTGACCAGAAAAGCTTTAGATCTAGACTCTATGAGTGGAGAGGATCTGGGATGGTGAGTATTAGAGAAATTGAAATGGGCATCCAGGAGTGTCCTCCTGCATCCATCCAAGGAGCCACACCAGAGAAACAATCCCTAGACACTGGACACTGGGAACTGTGCTCTGAGCTCCTGAGTCAACCTGCTCTTCTGCCCTACTGCTGTAAAGGAGATTCTACCTGCACCAAAGGGGACTATGAGTAAAGTCACGGAACAGCCCCATACCTTGGGTGTTGACCAATAACGGGAATTACCTTATCACGGATAGGAAAAATAAAAGAAAACGAACAACATGGAGTGGAGCCTGTGAAAAACACAATCATGGGAAAGGAACTGTCACCATGAAGAACCAGAGTTAAGCTCTCCTTGGAAAATAATCCAGTATAAGAACCAGAACAAACTTGGGAAAAGGCATCTAGCATCTTCAATAGCATGCAAAAGTACGACACAGAAACATAAAGCCATGAGGAAATAACAAGCTGAGACAAAAACAAAACAAAAAAACTATGAGATGCAAAAATAATAAATTAGATGAGAAAGAAATGAATTGCAACAATAGAATTATAAGCCACAATGGATATAAAAGAGGAATTGGATCAAGATGGTGAACTCTGATCATATGACTCCCTTTCCTCCTTATCACAAATACCATGAAATAACACACACACAAAAAGGGTTTTTTTCAAATAACTGATTTATAACAGTGCAGGAAGAGAATCTTTGTAAGGTGGAAAGGAGACAGTATTAGATTTATGAAAAACTAAAGCTGAAGAAAATTATAACTAAAAATATATGGAAATAGATCATTATGTAGTAAGGGTTGTTTGGGAAGAAGAAGTTTTAAAAGCAACAGTTAGTGGGTACAAGGAGCCCTACAACTTTCACCAAGAAGAAAGTTGCGATTGGAGAAAATAAACAAAGTGAGACTCATCCTCACTGAAACCACCCTCTAACAACATCCTGTATTTACGCTTTTACAAGCAAAACATAGCAGAGAGTGAAGGCACTTGCTATCAGAATAACAGGCCAATCAACAGGGATTCTCACATTCAAAGATGATCACAAAATTTTAAAAATCGCAACTATTTGCTATCCTTATCTGAGGAAAACTAACCCCATGAAGAGAAACATGTCGCCAAGAGAGAACCCCCAGAAGTAAGATAAAACACACACACAAACTGAATTGGGCAAATAATGTAAATTAGGCATAACCATCTTTAATAATCTCAGAGAAATTTAAAGACTATATCCATGAAAAATGAAAAGCAACCAAGAGATCATTTTAAAACAAGGTTTTATTGTGAAATACGTTAAACATATTCAAAGAAGTGATGATATAATTAATGCCCATATTCTTCTCACCCACCTTCAACAATTATCAACTCATGGCTCATCGTATTTCATCTAAACTCCCACTTAACCCTCCATCCCGATTTACTTTAAAGAACTTCCATATATGATACCCATTTCAACCATAAACATTTCAGGGAAATTTTTGTCAATTAAAATTTTAATTAGCAAAATGAAAAATTTCATAGATAGGCAAAATTACCAAATAGACACAGCCAAAGATAAAATTTAGTGACCTTGGAGATGGAACTAAAAATTTCACTGGAACAGAATGCAAAAAAATAGAGAGACCATATGATTCTATAGAAGCAGAACTTGAGACAAGGATTTGCCTGTAAGTGATTTGTTAAGGGAGTGCTCTCAAGGCAAACTTATAAGGGAGGAGGGAAGCAGAAAAGAAAATAGGAAGAAGTAAAGCAAGAACATGAGTTCAAATGATGTCTAGCTTCATTCTGTTTCAGGGAGCACTCAGAAAAAAAAAACTGCACCAAAGACTTTGCCTCAACTTGAGGCAAAAGATTTGGGCTTTTATATAATACATTGGTAGTCCCTGGACACTGGACATTTTACAAGCAAAGCAGCTACAAGTGACCAAGAAAATTCTCTAAAGAAGCTTATAGGTATGAATTGTCAGCAACAATTCAGGTAGCAGTTGGGAAATGTGCTCCATAAATCAGTAATAGTGACACTTGGAATCTGGGTGGAGCATCAACAGTACCAGCCTCTGATAAAGTATAACCAATCAAAAAGTTAAGTAACATGGAGAATCGATACAGAATTTTCAATATCTTCTAATAGAAGTCATAGAAGGATAGAAGAAGAAAAAGGATAAAATAAATAATGAAATTATAAAACATATTTTCCTGAATTTCTTAAGACTGAAAAGATTCATCAATTGCCCAACAGAATGAATATGAAAAATAGGTATAGTTGGACATTTCTGTTCTAAAACCTTAGCATAACATGGAAAGAAAAGTTTTCAGAGAGGGAAAAAGTCTAGCTACTATGGTAGAGATTAATTTTATGATTAATGTTCAGACTGTGACACCAGAAAGGATAGTCATCCGAAGGCACGAATGAGCAGAATATAGATTTACTAGTATGTATCTTGTTGAGTTATATACATGTTACTGAATTTAGTATATTAAGTTCTTTACACTGAATGGTATATTACTTAAGCTATATACCACTATGTCTCACACACAAGGAAAAAGTGTGTAGAATGAGGCACCAGATGTTTGGTTGGTTCCCCAGACTTTTACACTTGATTAAGACTTCTCTGTAGATCACCTGGTCTAAGGCCCACTGGCTAGTGCACCCCTGTAGGACTGAGGGAAATCAGAGCAGCTGTTCTAAACTGCTGGCTGCTTAGTATCCTTCCCATGTGCTGTGCTACAACTCTGTGTCTATATCTTGAAGGTATATCAACTTTGCATATGGCAATGATTCAAGTATGATTTCTGATTATAAGCATGCAGTCCATTAACCAGATAGTACTGATTCATTATATCTTCAAAGAAAAAAAATCATGTCAGTCAGACATCATATTTATAACATTTGATGCTAAAATACAATGGGGAAATGACTTCAAAATCATAAAAAAAAATTTAACCCCTAATTTATGCACAGAAAACTACCATTCAAGTGTAGTCTAAAAAAGTATGAAGTCTAAATTTTAAAGCATGCAAGAATTCAAAAAAGGAAGATGTGAGATACAAGAATCTGTGAGAAGGAACTCTGGTTGGAAGAGCTGGGTGCGAGGCCTCTGCAGGTAGCCCCCTGTGAGCAGGTGAAACCCGATTAAGCATAAAGGAAAAAAAAAAAGACACCTCTCACTAATGTTGCTGTTGGAGAAGAGCACTCACTTATTCCTAGTAAAGCTAAGGTATCTCAGTGTGGCGGATGGACTCTAAGTTGGCCCCCTGGCCGCTCGCCCCTGCCATGTGGCTGACAGGGTCTTGGTGCTCTGGCCGGGTGTCAGGCCTGTGCCTCTGAGGTGGGAGAGCTGAGCTCACGACATTGGTCCACGAGAGACCTCCCAGCTCCATGTAATATCAAATGATGAAAGCTCTCCCAGAGCTCTCCATCTCAACGCTAAGACCCAGCTCCACTCAATGACCAGCAAGCTCCAGTGCTAGACACCCAGACAACTAGCAAGACAGGAACACAACCCCACCCATCAGCAGAAAGGCTACCTCAAACCATAATACGCTCACTGACACCCCAAAACACACCACTGAATGTGGTCCTGCCCATCAGAAAGACAAGATCCAGCCTCATCCACCAGAACACAGGCACCAGTCCCCTCCACCAGGAAGCCTACACAACCCACAGAACCAACTTTAGCCACTGGGGGCAGACACCAAAAACAACGGGAATTACGAACCTGCAGCCTGTGAAAAGGAGACTCCAAACACAGTAAATTAAGCAAAATGAGAAGACAGAGAAACACACAGCAGATGAAGGAGCAAGGAAAAAACCCATCAGACCAAACAAATGAAGAGGAAACAGGCAGTCTACCTGAAAAAGAATTCAGAATAATGACAGTAAAGATGATCCAAAATATTGGAAATAGAATGGAGAAAATACAACAAACGTTTAACAAAGATGTAGAAGAACTAAAGAGCAAATAAACAATGATGAACAATACAAAAAATGAAATTAAAAATTCTCTAGAAGGAATCAATATCAGATAACTGAGGCAGAAGAATGGCAAAGTGACCTGGAAGATAAAATAGTGGAAATAACTACCGCAGAGCAGAATAAAGAAAAAAGAATGAAAAGAATTGAGGACAGTCTTAGAGACCTCTAGGACAACATTAAATGCACCAACATTCGAATTCTAAGGATCCCAGAAGAGGAAGAGAAAAAGAAAGGGACTGAGAAAATATTTGAAGAGATTATAGTTGAAAACTTCCCTAATATGGGAAAGGAAACAGTCAATCAAGTCCGGAAAGCACAGAGAGTCCCATACAGGATAAATCCAAGGAGAAACACGCCAAGACACATATTAATGAAACTATCAAAAATTAAATACAAAGAAAAAATATTAAAAGCAGCAAGGGAAAAACAACAAATAACATACAAGGGAATCACCATAAGGTTAACAGCTGATCTTTCAGCAGAAACTCTGCAAGCCAGGAGGGAGTGACAAGACATATTTAAAGTGATGAAAGGGAAAAACCTGAAATTGTATCAAGTATCTTTTCCAACCACAAGGCTATGAGATTACATATCAATTACAGTGAAAAATCTGTAAAAAATACAAACACATGGAGGCTAAACAATATGCTACTAAATAACATGAAATCACTGAATAAATCAAAGAGGAAATAAAAAACTGTACCTAGAAACAAATGACAATGAAAACACAATGACCCATAACCTATGGGATGCAGCAAAAGCAGTTTTAGAGGGAAGTTTATAGCAATGCAATTCTACCTCAAGGAACAAGAAACATCTCAAATAAACAACCTAACCTTACACCTAAAGCCATTAGAGAAAGAAGAACAAAAAGCCCCAAAGTTAGCAGAAGGAAAGAAATCATAAAGATCAGATCAGAAATAAATGAAAAAGAAATGAAGGAAATGATAGCAAAGATCAATAAGACTAAAAGCTGGTTCTTTGAGAAGATAAAATTGATAAACCATTAGCCAGACTAATCAACAAAAAAGGGAGAAGACTTAAATCAATAGAATTAGAAATGAAGAAGAAGTAACAACTGACACTACAGAAATACAAAGGATCATGAGAGATTACTACAAGCAACTATATGCCAATAAAATGGACAACCTGGAAGAAATGGACAAATTCTTAGAAAAGCACAACTTTCTGAGACTGAACCAGGAAGAAAGAGAAAATATAAACAGACCAATTACAAGCACTGAAATTGAGACTGTGATTAAAAATCTTCCAACAAACAAAAGCCCAGGACCAGATGGCTTCACAGGCAAATTCTATCAAACATTTAGGGAAGAGCTAACACCTATCCTTTTCAAACTCTTCCAAAATATAGCAGAGGGAGGGACACTCCCAAACTCATTCTACGAGGCCACCATCACCCTGAAACCAAAACCAGACAAATATGTCACAAAGAAAGTAAAATACAGGCCACTATCACTGATGAACATAGATGCAAAAACCCTCAACAAAATACTAGCAAACAGAATCCAACAACACATTAAAAGGATCACACACCATATCAAGCGGGGTTTATCCCAGGAACGCTAGGATTCTTCAATATACGCAAATAAATCAATGTGATACATCCTATTAACAAATTGAAGGAGAAAAACCATATGATCATCTCAATAGATGAAGAAAAAGCTTTTGACAAAATTCAAAACCATTTATGATAAAAACCCTCCAGGAAGTAGGCAAAGAGGGAACTTAACGTCAATATAATAAGGGCCATATATGACAAACTCACAGCCAACATCGTTCTCAATGGTTTAAAACAAACAATTCCCACTAAGATCAGGAACAAGACAAGGTTGCCCACTCTCACCGCTATTGTTCAACATAGTTTGGAAGTTTTAGCCATATCAGAGAAAAAAAAGAAATAAAAGGAATCCAAATCAGAAAAGAAGAAGTAAAGCTGTCACTGTCTGTAGATGACATGATACTACACATAGAGAATCCTATTAAAGATGCTACCACAAAACTACTAGAGCTAATCAATGAATTTAGTAAAGTAGCAGGATACAAAATTAATGCACAGAAATCTCTTGCATTCCTATACACTAATGATGAAAAATCTGAAAGAGAAATTGAGGAAACACTCCCATTTACCACTGCAACAAAAAGAATAAAATACATAGGAATAAACCTACGTAAGAAGACAAAGGACCTCTATGCAGAAAATTATAAGACACTGATGAAAAAAATTAAAGATGATACAAATAGATGGAGGGATACACCATGTTCTTGGATTGGAAGAATCAATATTGTGAAAATGAGTCTACTAACCAAAGCAATCTACAGATTCAATGCAATCCCTATCAAACTACCACTGGCATTTTTCACAGAAATAGAACAAAAAATTTCACAATTTCTATGGAAACACAAAAGACCACGAATAGTCAAAGCAATCTTGAGGAAGAAAAATGGAGCTGGAGGAATCAGGCTCCCTGACTTCAGACTCCACTACAAAGCTACAGTAATCAAGACAGTATGGTACTGGCAAAAAACCAGAAATATACATCAATGGAACAGGATAGAAAGCCCAGAGATAAACCCACGCACATATGGTCACCTTATGTTTAATAAAGAAGGCAAGAATATACAATGGAGAAAAGACAGCCTCTTCAATAAGTGGTGCAGTGAAAACTGGACAGCTACATGTAAAAGAATGATATTAGAATGCTTTCTATCACCATACACAAATATAAATTCAAAATGGATTAAAGACCTAAATGTAAGGGCAGACACTATAAAACTGTTAGAGAGGGGTTTCCCTGGTGGTGCAGTGGTTAAGAATCTGCCTGCCAATGCAGGGGACATGGGTTCGAGCCCTGGTCCTGGAAGATCCCACATGCCACTGAGCAACTAAGCCTGTGTGCCACAACTACTCAGCCTGAGCTCTAGAGTTCAAGAGCCACAACCACGGAAGTCCGCACGCCTACAGCCCGTGCTCCACAACAAGAGAAGCCACTGCAATGAGAAGCCCACACTCGCTGCAACTAGAGAAAGCCCACATGCAGCAATGAAGACCCAACACAGCCAAAAATTAATTAATTAAATTTATTAAAAAAAAAAAAAAACTCTTAGAAGCCAGGTCCTTTTTGACCCACCTCCTAGAGAAATGGAAATGAAAACAAAAATAAACAAATGGGACCTAATGAAACTTAAAAGCTTTTGCACAGCAAAGGAAACCATAAACAAGATGCAAAAACAACCCTCAGTATGGGATAAAATATTTGCAAATGAAGCAACTGACAAAGGATTAATCTCCAAAACATACAAGCAGCTCATGCAGCTCAATATCAAAAAAACAAACAACCCAATCCAAAAACGGGGAGAAGATCTAAGTAGACTTTTCTCCAAAGAAGATATACAGATTGCCAACAAACGCATGAAAGGATGCTCAACATCACTAATTATTAGAGAAATGCAAATCAAAACTACAATGAGGTATCACCTCACGCCGGTCAGAATGGCCAGCATCAAAAAATCTACAAACAGTAAATGCTGGAGAGGGTGTGGAGATAAGAGAACCATCTTGCACTGTTCATGGGAATGTAAATTGATGCAACCACTATGGAGAACAGTATGGAGGTTCCGCAAAAACCTAAAAATAGAACTACCATACAACCCAGCAATCCCACTACTGCGCATATACCCTGAGAAAACCATAATTCAAAAAGAGTCATGTGGGCTTCCCTGGTGGCGCAGTGGTTGAGAGTCTGCCTGCCGATGCAGGGGACACGGGTTCGTGCCCCGGTCCAGGAGGATCCCACGTGCCGCAGAGCGGCTGGGCCCGTGAGCCATGGCCGATGAGCCTGCGCGTCTGGAGCCTCTGCTCCGCAATGGGAGAGGCCACAACAGTGACAGGCCCGTGTACCGCAAAAAAAAAAAAAAAAAGTCATGTACCACAATGTTCATTGCAGCTCTATTTACAATAGCCAGGACATGGAAGCAACCTAAGTTTCCTTCAACAGTTTAATGGAGAAAGAAGATGTGGCACGCGTATACAATGGAATATTATATATGGAATATTATTCAGCCCTAAAAAGAAATGAAATTGAGCTATTTGTAGCCAGGTGGATGTACCTAGAAACTGTCATACAGAGTGAATTAACTCAGAAAGAGAAAAACAAGTACCTTATGCTAACACATATATATGGAATCTATAAAAAGAGGTTTTGAAGAACCTAGGGGCAGGACAGGAATAAAGACGCAGACAGTTGATCAGGGTATAATGTGGACATGTAACATTTTACAGCCTTTCAGGAAGGCATTCTGACAAGATGTTTTAAGGGTCTTCAATACAGTGTTTCACTCCTAGGAATTTCTTTTAAAGATATAATCATCAAAACTTTTGAACTCATGTAAATGGTGAAAACATCATGGCACCTTCGTAAGACAAATGACTTATCCAGTATTAAAATCCAAGTTTAAAATGAGTATAACTACATGGGACACGACAGTTACACAATATTAAGAGGACTGGATATAAAACAAAGTATAAAATATAAGCTCATTGCCAAATTTTGTATGAAAACTACATTTATATAAAGTACTGGGTATATAAAAATAATTATCTATAAACATAATACTTATAAACTGATAGGTATTTATAGAAAATAATTAATAGTTATTTATATATTTAAGAAAAAAGACCAAAATAACAGTAGGGGTTATGAAATTACGAAAATGATTTTGGGGAAGAGGTGTTCATCTTCCTATTGAAACTCTTCCATACTTCCTTAATTTTCTACAAATGAATATGTATTCCTTAGCTAATACAAATACATAAATATAACCAAATGAAAAATAAATGGTTAAGAATAATCCCATTGTCTTTCAGGTAGAATCCAATTAAAACTTCTAACTATACTAAAGCAGTGTTGCTAAGCCTTCATCAGCTTTTCTTAATAGAGGGAAAATGCTAATTAATTTATAGGTACTATTTTAAGTTTATTTTATGTAACATGTCAGCAGACACAGTTAGATAAGTGTGTTTTACAGTCCAATGGAAGGTAATAAATGTCAGACACATGTAGATACAGTTATAACTTTATGAACACCGAGGATAATTTGCACAAGGAAAACCTTACCCAAACACTAAATGAAAAGACATGTTTTCCTAGCACAGTCAGGGGACTGTTTTTAACTCCATGTGTAATATAGGTGAGATAGAGGGTTAAGCACTGTAGTGCAATGGTCTGACAATAAACCCCCTGCAAGTGTGCTATTTGATGGGGTGTTAATTGAGTAGCAGGTGAACATAAATAGAAAGCACCAAGGGTGTGTAGGGGGGAGTCTTTTTGTTGATGAGGGAACATAAAAATGCTGAGCTTTGCAATAAGAAACAAAGACGGTCTGGGGTTTATTTCTCTGACTTCGTTCTACGTTCCATTGCATAGGCCTCTCTAGTTTAAAATCCTTGCTAGGGAATAATAACATTGCTTTTAAAATGTGTGGGTGATTACAGAATAAGTCGGATGGGTTCCCGAAGCCTATGAAAATCTAAGGGTTTGTTTTAGTGTTGTTTGTTTGCTTAGGGTTAGATACGATGTTTTTGTATGATTGTTGCTTCTTCCTGAAATAATTGGCTCAGAATGTTTCAGGACATATAGAGTAGCTGGGTCACTCAGCATCTAATGTGAAATTTCATCAGGATTTCATCAGGACATAGACGGCAAAAAAATATTTAAAAAGCAGATAGAAACATGAAGAATGATTCAAGCTTTCTAAAGTTCAAGATTTTTTTAAAGAAAGGGGATTTTTCTGTATAGTTCACCTAGACCGGTTGTATGAGATTATACAAGAAAATCCTTGAATAAAATATTTTTTAAGTTCTAATGTGGATATTTCTTTTTTTTCCAGGAAATTGTCATAACACAAATACATACAACCACCGTATTAAAGATTTACTTTCTCTGAGAAGTACCTGCAGGTCCTTGTACACTAACATATTTTCCAAGAATGTTGCTCATTTGAAAAGAACGAGGTCCCTGCACACTATATTGTTACTTCTAACAAGGCATTAAATACATCCAAGATGCACATAAGACATTTTAAACTATTAAGTTTTAACAATGGTAGCTAATATTTGTGATGCGTTCCTGTGCACAAGGAACTGTGCTAACCACTTCACAAATACTGTCTCATTTGAGCCTCACAACAATCTTAAGAGGTAAGAACTCTTAATTCGCGTTTACAAATGAAGACACCAACCTGTAGAAAAATCAAGTATCTTTCCCATAGTCACATAACTAATTAGTTGTGAAGCCAGATTCGAATGTACATTAACTGCCTCCATAGAGAGCACAAATCCTTAAATTGCTATATTATACTCACTCCTTACATTAACTCTTTCAAGTTCCTATAGAATATTGAATATTCATTCAATACAGTATCTTGCTATTCTAAGAAAGTTAAGGTAGAATCACAAAAAGTTCACTTCCTAACATGGTCTCGAGCAGTGATTCTCAACCTTTAATGTTCAGAGGAATCACCTTGAGATCTTATTAAAAGGCAGATATTGATTCATTGGTCTCAGGTGGGACCTGAGAGTCTGCATTGGTAACAAGCCCCCAGATGATGTCCCTCCTGCTGCTACTTGAGTAGTAAGTATAGAGGATCTGTTGGAGATGGGTGGAAGGAACAGGAGCAAAGTTCCAGTTATTTTTCTGTACCTTCTTTCCATTCTCTAATTTCTGTGAAGTCACAATCGACTCCAGAATACCCATCTCAACTTCCTGCCTCTTTCTACATCTATCTTATTCTTCTCTCTTCTTGAAGAAGACAACTGGAATGCTAATATAAATATAAATGCTGTAATCAAATTCTGGCAGAGAGATAGCCAGTTCAGATGTGCATTAAGGAAAAATAATCCTATGTCTTCTTTGTACTATTTTGTAGATTGCAGACTATGCTTATAGAAGTTCTAAAGTAAGTCTTATAACCAAATCCTATCTATCACTAAGCTTGCAGGGTACAATCAGACAAACGTCCATCTCCAAAAGCACCATTTTGAGAAGTATTAGAACAATTCAGCAAGAATGAGAACCATACGAAGTATAATGTGTAGTATCTTAAGAGTCAAGGTATTGCCCAGGAACCTAAGATTCACCCTACCTCTCACCCAACCCTATCCCTTCATATTCAACCGTTAACCATATACCCTGCAGATTTAACCTCACAAACAGCATCTCTGCTCCATCTGCCACTGCCTTGGTTTAGTCCATCGTCACTTCTCGCTTTGCCATAGTTGCCAGATATGTGGAAGGAGGAAGGGTCCTATCTACCCTCTGGACTACTTTAAGACCATTCTCTCTACACTGCTGCCAGAGAAACCTTTCTGAATTAGTAATCTAATGTCAACTCCTTGCTTTACACACTTCAACAACTCCCTATAGCATTAAAGTTCCAACTTCCCAGTTTAGCACACGTGGCTCATTGTGATCAGCTCCATCAGCCTCCATGGTTCACTCCTTCCATCACCTCACACAAACCCCCTACTGGAAGCATACTGAACCAGAATATAGCTCTGCTATTGCATCACGGTGTTTTACACCTTCATGCTTTCCCACTGCTATTTTTATTTGGAAGTCTTTCTCTTTCTTTCCTGCTCCCTTCTTTCCAGCCCTCTCTTCTATACACCTAGGTGATTTTTCAAGTATTCTGGAAAATCTGGAAGGTCCCATAATCCTCCCATTAAAATAGAGCAACTATAGTAGGAAAAATAAGACCCCATGGACTACATCTACAATAGTACTAGGTTATAAGATCTACCCACAAATCCAAAAGATGACTGGGTGTGGCTAAATAAAAACTACAAGACCCATACAGTATCAAAACTTATGTGGGAGAGGACTTCCCTGGTGGTATAGTGGTTAAGAATCCGCCTGCCAATGCAGGGGACATGGGCTCGAGTCCTGGTCCTGGAAGATCCCACATGCCGCGGAGCAACTAAGCCCGTGTGCCACAACTACTGAGCCCGGATGCCACAGCTACTGAAGCCCGCATGCCTAGAGCCTGTGCTCTGCGACACGAGAACCCACCGCAATGAGAAGCCTGCACACCGCAACGAAGAGTAGCCCCCGCTCACCACACCTAGAGAAAGCCCACGCGCAGCAACGAAGACCCAACGCAGCCAAAAATAAATAAATAAATAAACTATGTGGGAGAAATCAGAAAAAAGGCAAAGGTACCAGTGATAACCCCAAGAACTGGAAACCCCCAACCCACTATCAGATATTCACTGGAAAGCACAGTGGGCCTTGTTCAGAACAGCAGGAGAAAACGGGAGAGGATTTTGAAAGTTTCAGATCAATTGATGAGTGCAAGATGTCCAACATATGATCAATGGTCCTAGACAGCTTTGGGGTCTGAGGCCTATAAACTCTCAAAACAGATAAGACAACCTTTACATCGTAAAGCTTAGCACTGAGGTGAACCTGCTGGGATTATAAACCAAAGTGAGCAGAACAGGCACTATGAGGGCAAAGAAAAGAGAAAAGAAAATTGGGGAAAATGACAGAGCAGAAATATCTAAGAATGTTTAAGGCCATTTCTTCATTAAAGTGGCAAAAGAGTTAGCTGTTCTAGCCCACTCTTCTCATCAAAAAGTACAGAAAAAGTCATTTCACTTCAAAATGAACAACAGCCAAAGAAAACTACAGAATCCCACATAAAAATAGTATAAAAATGAGAGAATAGAGAGTGAAATAAATCCCTCAGATAATGGAAGCATACCAGGAAAATGTGCCCACAAAACAGACAAAAAGCTTAATGTTTCAAAATGAAATAAAGTAATTAAGTAATGATAGAACCTATAAAAAACAACATAAATCAGAATGTGAAAACTCATAAGTGAGATGATTGAGAAAAAGAAGATTTAAAGAGAGAATTAAAGGAAAGAAAAGTGAAAGGAAAAAAGTATCTACAAAGTTAAGAAAACAAAAGCAAATAAACATATCAGAATATACTTTAAGAGACAGAATATGGAAAATAACAAAGTTTTATAGATATCAGAAATTAAGAATGATACTTTAAAAAGTGTTCAAGAGTAATCAATGGATAAAGATCCAATATAAATATAATAGTCCTCTGAAGAAGAATACCAAAGCATTGAACAGAAGAAATACTAAAACTATACTTGAGGGAAACTTCTCTGAAATAATAAAAAGATTTAAAAATTAATATTGAGGGCTTCCCTGGTGGCGCAGTGGTTGAGAGTCCGCCTGCCGATGCAGGGGACACGGGTTCGTGCCCTGGTCCAGGAAGATCCCACATGCCGCGGAGCGGCTGGGCCCGTGAGCCATGGCCGCTGAGCCTGCGCGTCCGGAGCCTGTGCTCCGCAACGGGAGAGGCCACAACAGTGAGAGGCCCGCGTACCGCAAAAAAAAAAAATTAATATTGAAAAGGCATATCACAGAACTGGGAAAACAATCCACAAAGGCCAACACTGAGACATATTTCTACTAAATCATTAGACTTAAATTAAAAATGTATATGTATATATAATGACATCCAGACAAAAACACCAAGGGAAAAAAAATCATATTGCCATCAAACCTCTCAGCAATAAATCTGTATGGCAGAATATAATGATATATTTAAATTACTCAATAAAAGAAAGCATAAGCAAGGACACAAACCGAACTTCAGGTGGAAAAGCTATGAACTACTATGAACTTGCAAGTGCTCAGGGAATATCATTTCCTTGAACTCTTCCTGAAGAATCTGTCATAGAAGGAGCTTCATATAACAAAAATAACTTGAGAAGCTTTGGCATAAGGACTAGAAGTATGCATAACATAGTTTTCTACAGAATTAAGGCTAATGGTTGTAAGAATATAATGGCTGTGTACTCTAAAAATATAAATAAGGTACAAATATCAAAAACTGAGAAGTACAATAAACTCACTGGTCGTTTAATAGGTATTTATTCTGTTTACAAGGATACTGCATCAGCAGTTGTTGGATGAGAGGCAGGAAAGAAGAATAAAGTTAGCAGCTGGTTTCACTATTTCTCATAGCAGGAAACAATAGTCAGAGTCAATAGGCAAAAAGAGGGAAGGGAGATGGATATTTTATAAAGATAATGTTAGTAGAAAGGTAATCATTAAAATAAAAATATAAACCTTTCTAAATGCCAAAAGATATTTTTAAAACTTTTAAATTTACTTGTAGAGGAAGGAAGGAAAGAATTAGAACAATGTAATCAGAGATAGAGCTAGAATTCTTTGATTCTTCCTTGCTTCAAAGATTTAATTTTATAAATATTTTACATAATTATAAAACAACTTTAATTTACAAAACTACAAATTTAAAAATAAAAGTACAAAAATTACCTAACTGAATAACCAGTGGGGGGCATAGCTACACAGAAGGGAACTAGTTCAAGTGACTTTAAAACATGGTAATTTGATTTTGCATCCCTGGTGGGACATGCCCTAAGGATTAAAAGTAAAACAAAACAACAACAAAACAAAAAATTAAACTGGTTTTGGAAATCAATTGTTGGTAGACATGTTGATATTGTTATTCCAGAATTATTGTGTGATTA
Organism: Phocoena phocoena; assembly: GCF_963924675.1. NCBI lineage: Eukaryota > Metazoa > Chordata > Mammalia > Artiodactyla > Phocoenidae > Phocoena > Phocoena phocoena. Next base: position 81,101,048 of record NC_089220.1, read on the forward strand.
GTATGGGATAAACAAATGAGAATTTTGTTGGTGTTATTAAAAGCAGAGACTTTTCACAGTGAGAGAAAGGAGATACTAGTGTAACATGGATAAGGTTACATAAAAGTCTTATAGTCTTGGTTGTGAATTGGAAGTATCAATATGAACTCATGATTTACTTTTTTCAAAATATTTCCTAACTCTATCCTCCAAAATGTCTATAAACAACGACAAGCCCAGCCAAAATGAGTGCCTCTAGCCCTCAGAATGTGGGCTCTAAATAGGATCCCCCGCTAAAAAGAACCAGGGATCCTTGGAGAAATTGCTGACTCCAGGTGTGGGATGTGAAATATTCAAGATGAGCCTTGAACCCCTAATGAATTAATGAGCTACCTGGAACAGTTGTCAGAGTGTGGCCACTGGGCCAGCAGCACCAGCGTCACCTGGGAACTCGTTAGGAATGCAAATTCTCTATCTTTCCTCAGAACCACTGAATCAGAAACTCTGGGGGTGGGGCCCAGCAATCTGGGTTTTAATAAGCCTTCCAGGTGATGCTGATGAATATTGAAGTTTGAAAACCACTAGCCTAGGGCAATGCTTATCAATGGCTTTTAACATCAAAAAAGAGAAACAGCCAGACATTATATTCCTTCTGACAAAAATAGATATCGCCAATCTATGAAATACTTCCCTCCACCAAAAAAAAAGATTGAGTCTGAGTCAAATTAAGCTCTAGTTGTAACTATCAAGTTATGAGATATAGAGAGGAACATAATGAACAACAATACAGTAATGCAATTAACAAAATCCAAACTGAGGGAAATTCTCTAGGTCAAATAACCTGGTTTTTCCAACAAAGAAATTGTGAAATATATATATATATATATATATATATATAGACAGAGAGAGAGAGAGAGAGAGAGACCTATAAATTAGAAGAGACCAATTATAGTAATATATGCCTTACTTGATTCTGATTCAAATAAATAAACTGGAAAAAAAACATTTATAGTACAACTAGATAATTTTGAACTCTTAATCATATTGAGGCTTTGCAGTTGAGTTTGTTGAGGATGGTGATACTGTGCTTATGTTTTGGAGATACATACTGAAATATTTAGAGATGAACTCATATATTGTCCAGAAATCATTTTAAAAATAATCCTAGAGAAGGGGTGGGGAAGTGGATAAGGGCAAATAATCTGGCCATGAGTTGATGGAATTGATGATTGTTGAAACGGTGTGATGTTACTTAGGCGTTTATTAAAATAGTCTTTTTATTTTTGTATATTTGAATTTTTCAATAACGTACAGTTTTATATCAAGCATCATCTCTTCCCCAAAAACTCTTCCCTTGGCACCACTCTCAACCTGACTTGGATAACCTTTTGCTATGTTTCCCCATCACTGTATATAACTCCTTCTCTGCTGTGAACAATTCCTTGTGGGGAGGTCTGGGCTTTGTTTGCCTTTATAACCCCAGTGGCTATACAGTGCCTGCACAGCATCTTTTTCAGTTCAGGGTCCTCATGGGAAACAGAAAGCACACTCAAACAGAGTAATTGAAAGGGTTAATTAAAAGAATTATTTACAAAGATGTAATCAGAGTTAAGAGAAGCAACCAGGGTTGGAGAGAGCACCTGGGCCTGGTGACCGCAGGAGGCTATTACTCCTCTTTCCCAGTGGGCAAGGGACAGGGAGATCCACCTGCAACCCAGTGAAAGCTGTAGCTGTGGCCTTTGCTAGAGCAACAGACCTAGAGCCCTTCGGAGGGGTTGCCGGGAAATAAATACCTCAAAGTAACTCCAGTATCTTGTTGGTACCTCCCATTAGCTGAATCCAAATCTGAGTGACAGCCTATTAACCAGTCACTGGGAAGAAGGGTAGAAAGTGAATCTGGAAGGTGAGATGCAATGTCACAGAGACAAGAGGCTTCTTAACAGATTTAGAAGGTTTCCAGTCACGATTCTCAAACTGTTTGCTGTATGTATGCACACACATGTATGTGAGTGTGTGTGTAGATGTGTGTGGGGGAAGGGACATTGGACAACACCTTTCTCAGATGGATCCTCATGCTTTCGGTCCACAGAGCACAGATTTAGAAACAAATCAGATCATTGTGGCAGATTATTAAAATAGCTGCATTTTTCTATCAATTATTTGAAAGAATCTTTGTCTTTTCTGCCAGTTTCTCCTTTCTAATAAAGAAAATTTATCTGGATGCATACTGTATCACCTCCAGTAGTATTTTTAAGCAACATGCTAATATCAGAATATCAGTGTAAATACACCTGCAATTGTCAGTTAACCTCATGCTATTATTTTTAGACTGCCTGCGGCAGTGTATCAGTACTGTCAGATGGAAAAAAAAAATGACACAGAATAAGGCATTTTCACATTCTTTTCCACGAGCCAAGACACAAAATGGGCTCACTATCAACATGTGGTTTCTTACAGTTCAATATGAATATATCTTTAGCTCTTCAATAACTGCTGTGGAGTTGTATAATTTAACAAAATGTAAACACGTGTTCCCTCAGGAATGATACGCTGCCAGGCAAGTAGATTTTTCCCCCTTAATCCTTCCTTGAAATAAACTAATTAAGCCTGAAGATTCCAGGGCACAATTCTGAAGTAAAATGTTTTTTTCTGAAGATCACATTGTTGCTTCTACTCCATCAGTTCAAGCTGACGGCCTTGTTAAAAATATTCATATCAAGAAGAGATTTTTTTTCTTGTCCCAGATTCTCATAGAACCTTTATCTATGAATATCTACTAATACCTATGGGAACTAAAAAGAATCTTATTTTGAAAAATATTATAAATCTCTATGCTTTGGATAATATCTGCAATCAAAGTGCTTTTATCTACCTGGTGGCAGGGACTTAAATTGTGGGTATTTAAGTTACAGTACCAGATTTACAAATCTAAATATTGAAGCATTACTAAATATCACAACAGATGATAATAAAACATATACTATCTTTCATATGCAAAGATGGTTTAACCCTCTACCAGGAAGATACAGAACGTACATTCTTGTTCTAACAAAGGTGACGGATTTGTATTATATAGTACACAGATACCTTGTTCTCCTTGAAACTAAAAAGAATTTATTTGTGTTATAAGTGACTATGGCTTTTACTCTAAATAGCTACCAAGATACACAAGAATCAAAGCTGCCACTTACACCATAAGGGCCAGCTGAACTCTCAAATGACCTGAGTCATTTGAAACAACTGTAAAGTGGGGTGGTATGGTTAATAGAGTACACAGTCTACAGAGAGAAGCTTGTGGTTTTGGTTATTTCTGTCACTTACAAGCTGTGTGAATGTGGGCAAGCAACTAAACATATTTGAATCTTAGTTTTCTTATTTATAAACTATTTATAATCACTTTTTCCCTTACAGAGCTGTTATGACAATCAAATAATATAATGTATGTGAAAGAACTTTATAATTTGCTTAGTGCCATATAAGGTAGTTCACTGGACTCTGATTTATTTAATTGTTTTATCTGATCTATCAACATTGAGATTTGCCAACATAGGAGTTCTAGTTCTAGTTCTGTTTTCATTGCCATTTGTCTTTCGTTTATCCTCTCTTTCTCGTCTTCCCATTCTTCTTCTTGATTTAAAATATTAATTCCCTATAAAAATCTCAAATCAAATACTATGGAGAAAATAGTTTAGCAAAAATTCACTCTCTCTTATTACCTTTAAAAGTGAATCTAGGGCTTCCCTGGGTGGCACAGTGGTTGAGAGTCCACCTGCCGATGCAGGGGAGGCGGGTTCGTGCCCCGGTCCAGGAAGATCCCACATGCTGCGGAGCGGCTGGGCCCGTGAGCCATGGCCGCTGAGCCTGTGCGTCTGGAGCCTGTGCTCCATAACGGGAGAGGCCACAGCAGTGAGAAGCCCGCGTACCGCAAAAAAAAAATAAAATAAAATATAAAATAAATTAAAAAAAGGGAATCTATTTCTAGCCCAGCTTTAGGGATTGAAGCCAGAGAGACCACAAATATAAAGTCAGGCCAAGAGACAGCCTCAGAACTGGGGACACAATGAGGCTGATGAGGTAAAAGGCCAGCCTAGAACAGCCTCATGTAGAGGCAGAGAGAGTGTGTCTCAAGGAGATGTGAGCCTGCAGCACTGGGGGTTGGGAGACTCCAACACTATGCACACAGATGCCAGAAAGAAAGCAAAGCCACCTCAGAATGTTTGGGTTCACCTGCAATTTCTCTGGCCAATGGCAGCTTGTAAAGAATTATGACTGGCTAAATGCTTTATCAGGAAAAGCATTTGACTAATAGTAAGAACTAGGTTCCACTTTCTGTTTTGTTCCAAACTACCTCCATAACTACTTTGAGCAAGTCATTTGACCTGTCTGGGCTTCAGGTTCTCCAACTGTGAAAAATCTAGATTATTTCTAAATTCTCTCCAAGCTCTAAAACACTACAGTAGTCATAAGTAATTTATTTCTGTTTTCACTATGCAAACAAAACAAGGTACACTTGCCGAAAAATTAAAATACATAAAACTAAGTGAAAAACAACCACAATCACTAAAATTTGTGGTTGATATGGTTTTTAGGTTTTCCCGTTCATTTGGGAAAATTCAAGGGTTCAATAAAAGTCAAATTAATGTCATTTTTACCTACCTCTTCAAGATGATCCCTTAACAGGAATCCTGACAAACAATAAGAGTTTCTGCCTGCAGCAGCCAATCAAAATGTATTATCAGAGGAACAGTCCATGTAATCTCATGTCAGTAAATCTTTGGTGTGTGGAATTTGTAATGTTTACCTACAGAGAAAATTATAATCCTTTGAATCTGAAAAATTATAATTAGAAACTCCTCCTGTGCCACATTCCAGAGTTCTTTTCAGTTTTGCAACACAGGCCACAGAAAAGGAAACCACCAGTCCACTATGGAAGTGTCCTTCACTTAGTATAAAACTCTAACTTAGGGCTTCCCTGGTGGCGCAGTGGTTGAGAGTCCACCTGCAGATGCAGGGGACACGGGTTCGTGTCCCAGTCCGGGAAGATCCCACATACCGCGGAGCGGCTGGGCCCGTGAGCCACGGCTGCTGAGCCTGCGCATCCAGAGCCTGTGCTCCGCAACGGGAGAGGCCATAACAGTGAGAGGCCCGCGTACCGCAAAAAAAACCCCACAAAAACTCTTAACTTAGCCCTAAGCCTTTTCATCTGGAGAGGAACCCTCTCTTCCCCACAGCATCTCTTTTCACCTTTCTTATCCTCTTTCTTGTACCCACAAAAAATTATTATAAATATGAAAACTGATAAACTACTGAAGAGATAAGAGCAGATAACTTTTGTTTTGCTTTGTTTTGATGTTGTTGTTTTAACCCAGAAAAACATTGAGTTGAGTTAGTGAAACAGGAAGAAGAATGAATCTAACCTGATGAGGAGTGGGGGATGTTAAGCAAATGACTTGTTGTCCAATGGGGAGTCAATAAATATTTTATGTCAATAAAATCAGGAGCAAGCAAAGCTAATATACACACATGTATTTATTTAGCCATAAAATACTATATAAATGCTATAATTATTATCATTATTTTAAGGAGAGAAAAAAATGGAAAGGAACCAGTAAAATTACTTAAGAAAGAGATTCCTGCTAAGTGCTAGTTCTGCCCCCACCACAAATGTGTACATGGCTGGGAGGCAGCCCTTTGAGTTTCTCCATATGATGCTACAACTCTTGCTCTCTTCTGAGTTTACCTTCCTTTCCTCCACCCACATTGCATTGATGCCTAAATAACACCAGTCTCAGTTACATACTCAGTTCAGTTTGGGGGTCCACGGTTCATAGACAGACTCTTATAAACTCATTGAAAGAAGTTCATGTTTAATTGAAGATGCAAGAATCATTTAGAGGCACCTTCCTTTTTAGCAATTGCAAAGAAGCAGTGTTTTCAGCTCAGCATCTCAGGAGCTCTGTTGGAAAGCACAGACTTTAGACTCTCAAGATCCAGCTCCTAGTGTTCTCTGGGGCTAAGATGGCAAATGTGAGCCCATCAGCTTCTCTTTGACCCTTGACCATAGACCGTTCCACAGCTTTGTCCATCTATCTTGTGCGTATGTAGCTTTGTCTCCAAGAACACTGGTGAGATGATGATAGGGAAGATCCACTGTCTTGACTGGCTAAAAGTCTAGAAAATCAAAAAGCCCTTCCTAGAGATAGAGATCAAGCAGCATCACCTCCCTACGCGCAGGACAATTCACCCATTATCCAAGGAAAGACAGATGAATCTCTATGCTGGTGCTTTGTCCACTGCTAGTCAGCCTACTATTTCTGGTGTTAACACTAAAACAAAAAATTAAAATGTTGAATGTTGGTCCCAGAAAACTCGGCCTTTAAGAATTTTCCTACTCTGCAAGTAGCCTTCCTGCCATATCTGCAAGCAAAGGACTAAAGGAGCTCACAGGGCCCCAGAAAGCCCTTCCTAGTGTCATGGCCCATCTTTAAATGTTAGGAGCTATTCTGTAGAACTTGATGCTTCAAAAACATAGACATCTTGCTCTTAATGCCCAGGTAGAATACAGGCCTGCCATTGCGAATACTTGATAGTTTTCCCCAGTTTGAGGACTACGGGGACTGGGGAGATGGGGAAACAAAGGAGAGGAAACCTCTCAGAGTCACAACAACAAATTTATGCTCATCGGAGGAAAGACAGTTCCAACTGCCGGAGTTCACTGCTAGGCTCTGAATAGAATTACCTACATGTCAGTCAGTCGAGGTAGTTTAAAATACCTGTGCTCCTAAAGCCAGGGTGTCATTATAGATTTAGCACTACCAGCAGCGTTCTCTTTGTCACACGATGAAGCAATATGGCTAATTAACGCTCACTAGGGAGCCTGAAATAACGATGCCTCTCTCTTCCTAGAGCCAATTACCCCAAATATTCAGATTACCTACCTACTATTTCACTGAAAGAAATGTCTGGGACTTTTTTTTATTTAATTCAGGCATTATGTATCATGTAACGTCACATTATGTGATGTTGTGTCACAGCCTGACAGCTTACAACAAGGGATATGCTGAATATATTGGGTAGCTAATACCTGCCTGAAGTAACAAGACAACCAACTTTCCAAAGAAAGAAAGTCTGAGAAATATCTGCTATACCTCCTGGGATATCTGGAGGGAGTACATGTCTGATTCACTCAGTCAACCACTGTGTGTCACTGTTGCTTCTTGTAAAGACACATGAAAGAGTATTTGTCTGCAGAGACGGCACACCCATTTGCACAAAAACTATAGATGGGTTTGTACAGAATCCTTAATGAATACTCATTCATAAAGATTCTACTTTTTTCAACACTGTTTAAATGATCTCAGTCATGTAGGAATTAAGTATCGAGAGGCAGGGTAATTATAATGGAAAGGGTACGTATGGGCTTGGGACTGAGCAAACAAGTTGAGAACCTGAAATATGACCTTTCTTCATTTATTCATCTAGTTATTCAGGAAATACTTATTGCATTCCTATTCTCTAAAGGTATCCTGTTAAGGGAACATGGAATATGCCCCGGTTCCATTTTCTTTGCTGTTCCTGAACAAGTTAAGCATGATGCTACCTCAGGGCCTTTGCACTGGCTGATACTACTACCTGGGATGCATTTTTTCCAAGATACCTTCATGACTAACTGCCTTACCATCTTTAAAGTTTCCCAAATGTCAATGTCTGAATGAGGCCTTCCCTGGCCAACCAATTTAAATTCCTATCCCCTTTTCCTTCCAGCTCTCCTGGTTCTATTTTTCCCCCATGGAAGAAGAAATTTAGACAGCGCTGTCAGAAAAATCCTCTTTGAATAGGCAACACGGAAGCAGAAAAATAAATTATGAAAGACAGCACAGAGAGGAATGGAAAAAAGAGATGGCTCACTTTTCTCCTCTGTAAACCGGGGATAAATACCACCTAACTGGTAAGGAGAGGATTAAATGAGATAACGTATGTAAAGAGCCTAGAATGTACTTTCTAAGCATTCTAATTATGCCACTTCCCTATTCAAAACTTTCAGTGGCTTCCCATTTTCTTCTGAAAGAAAATCAGACTTTCAGATCAATACAAGATGTTCCATTACCCCATTTCCCATCCCCAGTTTCTCTTTCAGGCCTCTTCCTTTCATCACCAACTTCCTCAGCTTCCACCAACACACACACACTCTCTCTCTTCCAACACGCCATATTTATTTAACTCTGTATATAACCCAAGCACCAATGTCCTCTTTACATATTTCCATTGGTTGTCCCTACCTGGAATAGATAGTGTCCTGTCTATTCCAGGACAAGCCTTCTCTTAACATTCCCAACATGTTCTTAACATGTCCCATGCACCCTCTGCCCTTCTCTATTGTGGTACCTATTATATAATATTAAAATTTCACTTTTATTGTCCTTTCTCCAAATTATACTGAAGATGATTGAGGGTAGAGCTGTATCTTATCTTTCTAGTTCTCAATACACAGCCTGGGACATAGTAGACCCACAATACATACATTTGAATTAGCAACTGAATCCATCCAATAGGTCAGCACTAGATAAGTGCTTGACACATAGTTTCTTCGTAATAAATGTTGGCAACTGTCCCTCATTCTCAACTGATTTATTTAAGTTTAAATGTGAATATTCAATTTGACTGTCTCAATGTACATTGGTTGCATGAATCTGTACTTATAATTATATCAAATTTTATATCATTTAATAAAATATTTTGTTTAATGGTGCAACAAATATACTTTAAGATGTATTATAAGCAGAAGACTGATTTTACTTGGGAAAGAAGTAGGCATAAGGTCATAGATGAGCAATGTAAGATCACTGCCTTCAGTGAACTTATAAGCCACAAAAGAAGACAGAGATATGTGAACAACCCATCAACTATAGTTTCAGACAAAATGCCTCATCATAACAGTGCATATAAGAAAAAAAACTGTTGACAGGATTACAAAGAAATGGAAAATAAGAAAAAGGAAAGGATGGACCTTTAAGGAAATGTTATGGGGGTGAGGCTGGAATGTTAGGCACATTCAATGGGTACAGGGTCTGGATGCACACAACACAGAGTTAAAAAGGTAGATGAGGACTAAACTGGAGAATAAGGAATAGGAGAGCTCACTGGGATGTTTATTCCAATATCCCAATGCTAAGAAGTTTGGAGTTTATTTTGCAGGCACATAGGATTTCATATCAATATGGGGATGGGATCCAAGAATGTGTGCCAACATGTACAGAACGGTTGAGGTTGAGGTTAGAGAAGAGGAAGTGGGAAAAAATGGCATTCTGAATTCAGGGAGGCATGTTAGGAGGTTATTATAAAGTGTAAAAAAAACATGGGGAAGCAATAAATTAGAGCACAACGGCGATGTATAGAAAATACTCAGCGCAGAGGCAGATCAGAGTCTATCTGGCAAGTGACTGGTGGGATCAACAATAATCCATTATCCTGGAAAAGGAAATGCATGAAGTATAATTTAGGAAGCAGTGGGGAGGGGCATATCACTAATTATTATGCAGTCTTGAACATGATTGGTTGGCTGCAAAGGGACATTAGGTGTTCAGGAGACATCCAGATAAAGGTCAAACAGAGCAGGTAGTTAGTTACGAACTAGGTTGAGATTTAATCAAAAGAATTCTATTTTTGCTAATATAAGTAAAGCTACAAGAAACATTTACATGAAGATAGTTTTTTCTCTTTCTCTTTTGAATTATTTCCTTAGGACAAGTTTCCACACCTATACCACTTGTCTGTTACTAAGGCCTCTCCCAGTCCTCTTACCCTTTTACTTCAAGCCAGCAATGTATTCTACTTCAGGGATTCTTCAGAAACCTTGACATTTGTTTTGCTTTGTTTTGTTCCAACATCCCCAAATACCACATTCTTTGTGACAGCCCCCAATAATATACAGCAATCCCTTTAATAATTCTATGACACCTTCTCAAGACAAGATCTCAGTGGTTCAGCCAGCGCTTTGAGAACAGTTTCTAAGTCACTGTGATGATTTTGTTCCGAAAACCTCATTAACGTAAGCCAACTCTGTCCAACGGTAGTAAAAGTGAACCATAATGAAACACTTGATTTCTTGGACTAAATCCACAGCACTACTATGCTATTAACATATAAAGATATGAATTACCAAGAATCAAGTTTAGATGTGGGATTTCCAAGTCTGCCTATTTCTGTTGACAACATAAGTGCAGAGGCCATAAATAGTATTTTTGCCTTTCACAAACCCTGGTACATCCAACAAACATATCTCTGGGTCTTCCTCTAGTTGCTGTAAATGCAGCCCCTCACATTCTAAGGGGGTAATCAGTAAATATAGAAGGTAATTCCTATTTTCATTGGCTACACTGAAATGGACAGACATATCCATCCTGAGTATTGACTCTGATGAAGGTTTCAGACATGATGGATTCAATAAAAACCCCAAGCAAACTGTGTTAAGTGCCTTACCTCTGCATGTTAAATCAATCTGTTAAGAAACTATATTCTACATCATTTGAGTTTCTTTCTTCTTGGTTCATCAGAATTGCACTTTTTTATTGTCTGGTAAAATTTGCTTTTGCAAAGCTAATTATTTCTTTTAAAAAGACTAAATAAATTATATTTTTCCCAGAATAAATGAAAGGATTCACTTTAGTTCAAAATTCCAAATCCAAAACATTTGGAGAGATTTTACAAAGTGGCACAGCATGTTCTATTGGCCTTATAGGAACAAGATGATCCAGGGAGAAGAAACAGCTCAGATATCACCATCAGCGTTTCTTGACCACCGAAGGCAATATGTGAGATCATCTTGCCACACCCCAAAAAAACTCCTTGGGTCTTTTTGTCATCTCTTGTCTTACCTACATATAAGAGTCATTTGAGTGCTTGCTCACCATGTGATGGCCACCATGCTCAAAAACGAAAATATAAAGTTAAGACAGGTCATTTCATCATGGGTTAATAGATAACTTTGCCCATATGCCCTCTTAATGTCTTCCTAGCCACCACTTCTCTTCCTTCAATACTCAGGTCAAACGTCACCTCGTCTGTGAAGCCTTATCTAATGCTTCTCCTCTCTGCCCAGGAGAAGTAGCACCTTCCTCTTAGCTCCTCCATAACTCTATCCATAAATGAATTTTCTTTTCTTTTCTTTTCTTTTTTTGCGGTACGCGGGCCTCTCACGTTGTGGCCTCTCCCGTTGCAGAGCACAGGCTCTGGACGCACAGGCTCAGCGGCCATGGCTCACAGGCCCAGCTGCTCCGCGGCATGTGGGATCTTCCCGGACCGGGGCACGAACCCATGTCCCCTGCATCGGCAGGCGGACTCTCAACCACTGTGCCACCAGGGAAGCCCTATTCTGCTGCTTTTTAATGTATTTGTTTATATTACTAAAACTCCTGTGTAAGGACTATGCCTTACTTATTAGAGATAGGAAATAACAAATGGAAATTGGGAGGGAGGCGACATCCATTACAGCATAGAAATGAAAAGCTCAGACTACAGTGCTAGACTGCTTGGGTTCAAATTCAATCTATGCAACTTACCAACTATGTGACCTTGATTTATACCTGAATTAGTTACTTAATCTCTGTGTATTAGTTTTCTTAGCTGTAAAATGGAGAATATGGTAATATTGACCTCATAGAGATATTTCTTGGCAACTTAAAAGACACAACTCTATAGAATGAAAGTAGGGGAAGAGAGCTTGGTTTAATTAACTTTTCTATCCCCTACATTAATCATTAAGAGAGTCTACTCTCTAAACATTGCAAGAAAATTAGCTCAATGTGAGGTTTCAAGTTTTTTTGTGTACTACAGATATACATTTCACAGTATATTAATAACCTGTTACTTCTATCAAAGAACCAAGTTGCACTGAAATATTTTAAATGATGTATATATTTGTATATTTATATATATTACAATTAGCAAGTTTGATTTTATAGTCAGAGAGAAGTCATTTAAAAAATAACTGGTATATGTATGTTTATTTATTATAAGAAAATAAGAAAAAAGCAAACATAACTTATAATTCTTTAACCCACAGTCCTTCAAAACCTGTTAAAATTTTTATGACTTTATTCTGTTCATATTTTGGTTTATAATTCAATTTTATTGGATAGATTTTTCGTACAACATACTTAGTGAAAACTTTCCCAAGTTATTAAATACTATTTGAAAATATAATTATTCTTCTATATTTATTTAATTATCCCCTCATTATTTGATATTTAGGCAATAATTTTTTGACAAATATCTTGGTACATATGTATTTTCCATATATTATACAACACATTTCATAGCATTTTCATATCTTAAACTTGCAATGATCCTGGGAAACAGGTCAAATGTTACAATCTTTACAGGAGAGGAAACAAAGGATTATGTTTTAAGTGATTTTCTTAGCAAGTGTATGGTGAAATCAAGACCATAAGCTAAGCTTTCTGACTCCGTTTAGTGCCCTTTCTACTATTTCATTTCATTTGTAAAAATGAAGTTACAAAGCTATTATCAGTATAAAATGAACTATGGGGTGGGTTTTGTGTGTGTGTGTGTGTGTGTGTGTGTGTGTGTGTGTGTGTTGATAGGTATGTGCTTATCTACTCACACACTCTTTCATGATCCCTTTTGTAATCAATGGCAAATATATGTGATATGCTCCTAAGGAACCAGATCCCCCATCTTGTGCTCAAATTACCACTGGGCTTTTATCCATTCAGCTAATCAGCCAATTTCTGCAATAGAAATTAAATAGATATCGGCAACATTAAAGCCCCACTGAGGGGCAGAGAAGGGAAATCTCCAGTGGACAGAAATCTGAGAGGCATAAGGTGGTCCACTTTGCCTGGCAAGAGCTATGACCAGAGGTAGGGATCTACATTGATTTCTGGTCCACAGCTATCAGTTTGCCTGGATAAGCCAGGACTGAAAGGAACAAGGTTAGAGCACTGACGATGTAAGACCATAAGGCCAAGATTTTGCTCACTGCTGTAACCCGTGTGTTAAGAATAGTTTGATACATTACATACCCTCAAAAAGATTGTTGAATGAAGATATGAAGGCATTTAGGAGAGACAGAAGGATGTAACTCTCAGAATTGTCCTAGAATTTAAGAATATTTGTGTTCCTATGAATTGTCATCCAAGGAATTCAAAGGAGAAAGGGTCCTTTAGTGAGAATGTATCAAACCTTTCTCTCAATCAGCTTTTCTCCGTAACTTCTCAGGACTGGTCCAAAGCACCCATGAACAAACTGGCCATGGTGGCAGGGCTTGATGTTATTTACACATTCAACCATTAGGATTTACCCTGTCTTCCAATAGCAGAAATCTATGCTAAGCTTCCACTATGGCACCAGTTCCTACCAATTGATAACATTGGATTCATCCCCCAAAGAGTGGATAGAAATTACTTCTCACTAGAAGAGAACAGAAAGGATATGTCTTTCCTGCCTGACCTGCATCTACAAGCCCACATCCATAGTCTTATTTTATGCCATATTTATTATCACGATATCCTTTTATTGTAATCAAAGAAGTCACTATGCAGAAAAAGAAAGTGAAGCAGTGGATTGAGACCCATGGGATTCACTGATGTACCCCATCATTTGGAAGCAGCTGGACTTATAGAATTGTGCAATTGGCCTTTACAGACTTAACTGTGGCACCAGCTGGAGGATGACAACTTACAAGCTTGGCACTGACCTGTATGATGTGAAATGTGCTCTAAATCTGCAATTATATATGACGCCATTTCTCTCATAACCAGAATGCATGTACTTGGAAGCCAAGAGGTAGAAGTAGGTTTGTGATTTCTCTCACTATTATGCCTTATAATTCACTTGGAAAATTTTTGCTTCCCATCATTGCAACTTTGGGCTTTGCTGGTTTTGAGGTATTAGTTTCTAAGAGAAGAATGCTTCCACCAAGGAGACATATGAAAATGAACTGAAAGTTGATGGTCATTTTCATTTCCTATTGTTACTGAACCAACAGGAAAAAAGTAGGTTAATATATCGACCAGGGTATTTGACCTTAACCCACAACGGGAAATAAGATAGACAATGGGTCAAGGATGCTTGTAGTATCTATATCCAAGGGATTATTTAGGGGTGCCCCTAACACTTTCATGTCCAATAGTAAAATTGATTGGAAGCCTGGAGCAATACTGGTAGGACAACCAAGGAATCATATCCCTTCAAGAATTAAGAGTGGAGTCATCCTTCATTCAGTAAAGTAAAAAACCAGCTGAAGTACTGAGGGAAAATGGATTATTTAAGGCATAGTAGTGGAAGGAAGTTCTAAATATTAATTATGGTCTTGTGACTAGTTGAAGTAATAGATTTCATTAGCTATCTTTTTTCTTTATTTTATGTACATTTACATATAGTAACCTATTTAATTTTTTTTATACCCTTATGCTTTTTTATATCACAGCTATAAATTTATACTTTATTCATTAGTTTATAGAATACCAAGGTAGGATTGTGATTGAACAAAAAGGGAAATGAGTATCACTCGGAGATGTAGTCACAATTAATGGGACAGAGGTTTCCCTTTCAGTGACAGTGCTGTTTCACTTATCCAACAGATAGTTGGATTTGTGTGGGATCATGCTGGTTTTTTATTATTATTTGTTAATATTTATGTACATTGAGTAAGGGGATGATTATGTTCCATATTGTGACTTCACACTCAGCACCCATTCCAATATCCTTCCAATATACCTCCCTCTGCTTCAGAGGCTAGAAAGCTACAAACTACATTTCCAAGACTCCCTTGAAGCTAGAGTTCTGAATGTGAAATTGATTCCCATTAATGACATGCACTTGCATGAGTTTTGGAAACTGGAAGTTAAAAAGAACAACTTTGCTGGTATTTTGGTTGTTGCAATGAAACAAGGTTATAAAGCTGTTAGCTGTTATTTATAGAAGTGTTCTGATGTCTGGCTCCTCGTAAGTATTAAGACACATTTGTGTTGGCAGTAATATCATGTTTACTGGACCACAGCTATGGCACTGGATTCCTGAACACAGTTCACATGATTTCCTCTTGATTCCCAACACCCATGATTGCAGTCCAGGTAGTGGCATGTCATTTCAGCATCTTATTCCAGAAATTATTCTTGGATGGTCAACATAGAGTCTGCTTCTCTCGTACTTTCAATAATTTTACTGAAAAGTTTTAATTCCCCATATTAGAACATTTTTGCTTAAACTAGCTGGAGCAGGTTTTGGCTGTTGCAGCTGAATCCTAATGGAACCTAACATGCAATCCGCAGAGGGAAAATCTCTGTCTTATATGCAAACAATGTTTACTTTGTTATATTTTGAAGCCAAAAATGGGAGAAAACACAGTCTTTCAGGTTATCTTCTTTCAAACCCAACTTCTACCCTAATAATCTCCGACAGTGGCACCACCATTATTCTAGTCATCCAATTTAACATCTTGACATCACCCTTGAATCCTTTCTTCATTTCCTTCATCTAAATCAGTCAGCATATCTTGTTGAGTCTTCCTTTGAAAACATCCATTATCTTTACTCCTCTAGTCCAAATACTCTTCTCACTTCACATCTTATTCCTATTATCACCTTCTAACTGGATGCCTTGTCTCCATTATTCCCACACGAAGAAAACAAAGGCAAAAACAGCTGGAAAACCTTGGTTAAAGGTAGAAAATTTATTATTCATATTTTCCTCCAATCCCTTTCCAAATCGCACAAAAATTAGTGTAAAAGGATTTTTAAAACATAAACCCCAAGAACAAAGATGTTGGGTTAAAGGCAATAACAGCAAAATGTTGAAAGCTAGAAAAGGAATAGAAGAATGGTAAATGACATAGAAGACATAAAAAAGCTGAATTCTTAACCAGAAGTAGGGAAGACAAAAGCAACCTACAGAACTCTCAAAACATTCAGAATTCTACAGTACAATGTTCCTCCGGAAATGGATTGAAGGTGGAGCCAAAAATTATAGAAGTAATTACAAATTTGGCTAAGAAAAAACGAAGTGTCTAGATCTCCTCTATCACGCTGTACAGCTGGGCCACTGCCCTCCCTAATCTTGCAAGAGGACTAAAGGTGTGTTTTTGAAAAAAAACAGCTAATCATTATTGACTGAGATTTTCAGGTATATCATACTGAAACTGGGAAGATTAAAACAGTGTATATCCTGAAGGTTGAGACTCCCACCTTTGTCAGATCTGAGAATGTGGTCAGCCAGACTTACACACATAAAGCATGAGATTTAAAGGCACTTCTTTTCTAAAGCTCAGAGGAAAGCTTTAGAAAAGTAATCAGTTGAGGAGTTACCTATTAAGCAACCCAGCCAGATGATCCTAATGATCCAGAGGATATGCCTGCCCTATGAGCTCAGACTTCCCCCTGAAATTTTGTATTTCTTCTTCTTAAATCTGAGTGAACTACTAAGACATTTTTTTTTAAGCCTCTAATGGAAAAGCTGGAGACCAAGGATCACAGGTAACAGAAACTTGGAGAAAAAGAACATTTCACAACTGCCATTTATATATAATCAGATAGATAAGAAAAGATGTTACAGCTACAAAACAAGGAAAGGATGTTGTCTTAAAAAGGAAGTTTGAGAGTAAATGAAAGCTTTTGGAAATTAGAAGCAAGAGAGCAAAAATGGAAAAAAAAATTCGAAGGATCAAAGATGAAACCACAGGAATCTCTCAGAAAGAAGAGAAAAAGGACAAAACATCTAAAATAGGCGTAAAAAATAAGAAAATTAGAGGAACATTCAAAATAACAAAAAGACCCAAGAAGAGGGAAAATAGGAGGAGGAAGCCATCAAATACATAATTGCAGCATTTTTTCCAGAACTAAAGTACATGTGATTTCAACATAAATGGTCTACCGAGAGCCCAGCACAGTGTATGAAAACAGACCCACACTAAGGCGTAGCTCTGTGAAAATTCAAAACAGCAGAACATACAGAAAATCTTAGAGAGGAAAAATTGGTTTCAAATAACTACATTGGAAGGATAGGAAGACAGGAAGTGGTTGCCTGAAAAGCAGGACATAGCAATATAAGCATGTTATGTAGAGCTAGGTAAACAAAAAGAATCTGAAGTTAAAAGTATGAACAAGTATGATTTTTTTCCAAGAAGCAGAATAGAAGAAAGAGGGCTAGAGGAGGGGTAGAATGTTTGCCACTTTAAACTATGTCAATGTGTAATTTTGATGAAATAAAAAACTGAATTAGGAAAAATAGAGAGGGAAAGAGACTGAAAGAGAGCCCAAACAAAATCCTCTTGCACTTTATCCTGCATAATTCTTTTGTTAAAATGCCACTTTCAGCATTTTGTTCCCTATTTTCCAGCTTTCCAAAACTCCCGTTTAGAATCCCTTTGCTAATAGTTAAAGTCTCTGAAAATATGATTCCATAGCTCTTTTTCTTTCAGTCTAAATCTTCTGTTCTAGTCAAAGTGGTCTTCTTATTAACCCTTAAATATAAGAAGGTATGCATCATTCATTACTCTCTCATCACAACATGGGTAGCCTTCTCATTTTTCTCTTTCCTACTGACACCCAACACACATGATTAGCTCTCTTCTTTGAATTCCTCTGAATTTATAATTTAATGTGATTTATTATATTAATATTAGCATGTATTAGTTCTGCTCATGACTGCCAAGTAGATATATACTCCTGTGTCCAAACAGGACTTGAAACCATGCCAACTATAAATCCCAAAGCACTGTTCATTAATCAGAAACAAAATGAAAGAATGAATGAATATATACATAAATGCAAGAAGCTAATAAATAGTAAGTAAATATTCAACTCAAACCTGAATTTAAAAACATGATATACCTTTTCAGCTTTAAAGAAAAAACATGTTACCCACAAATTGCTACTTCCCAGGGTTTTTCTCTGAACTAAGAAGACATTGTTAAGGATTTGTAAACACTCTCGTTTTAAGGCCTGTATAGACTTAAGAAATGAGGAATCAGCATTCAATCAAAACTTCTGGAAGCATCTTGTCCACAATAATGAACCACAAAAATCTTATGACCATGGGTAATTTTTACAATATTTTCTAAATATTTTTTTCCTGGAATAAAATGTTCAATTGAGAAATAATTTCAAATGCCATAACAAGTCATTTTTTAGCTGAGAAGAAAAATAGACGCATCTGATATTGTAAGTGAAGCAAGAGGCTGACAATTCCCAATCATCAGAGTGAGTACCAAAGTGTCTTCTGGGGGGTCACTTGCCAGAGAGAATAATGGTTCACTTGGACTTGGTGACAAGTTGGTAACCTTTCTTTTATTATTCTCTTCCTTTGCCAAACCACAAATATCCAGGCTCAATCACATCTGTAGTCTTAGCCAGTGATTATACCCTCCCACCCACGACAAACATACAAAAAAGTTAAAATACCATCCCTTCTTATGCTTTGAAATTACAAAAAACTCTCAACTGTATTTTCTGTCATCTCTAATTTGTTTTATTTAAACATGAGGGTAAAAATTAGGCTCTTGTATTTTAACCAACAAAACTGACTCCAAATAAAACTCAGATTATTTAACAAGGATGGTGGATTATAAGTCACCAAAATTGGCAGGAACTAGAGTCAATGGGTGTGAAGGACACATAAAAAAAAATTAAAGCAGAATGATGAGAATGTTCAGTAAGGTGAGGAAGATAACCAGCCTGAGCCACACACCTTCGAGCCTAGAAGGCTGTGTCTGGTGCAGGTGTGGTGCCCCTCAGAGACCTGTTCCCTGTCAACCACTGTCCCTCTGGAGTCCCTTGTGAAAGTCACGTAAACTCTTCTTCACTGAAAGTATAAATGTGATTATTTAAGAAATAATAACTACCATTTATGCTGTCTACTTCTGTTTACTAAAAACTTTTCTAAGTGATAAATATTTTATCTTGTCTAATTCTTAAAGCAAACCTGTGAGTTATTCCACTTTGCAAACAAGGAAAATGAGGCTCAGATAAGTTCAACCATTTCCCCAAATTTACACAGATATCAAGTGGAGGAGGCCGAAATTCCACTTGGCTCCCTTTAATCCCAATATGGGTTATAAGCATAGATAGAAAAGTGTGTTTTGAAAAGTCTTTGAACACAATATTGTATTTTATTCTCAAAAACACACAACAACATTTGGGGTAGGATAAGCACAATTTTTAAAGCCATTTTATTAATAACTCAAAGAGACTGTGATGTGCCTAAAGACAATTGTTAATGGAATTAAAATGACAACTAACCCTATTTAACTTCTAGTTAAAAATCACTGCATCAAAAGTGCTCACCACCAGAGACTGGAGATTACCTAATTCAACATTCTCATTACAAACAGGTAAGGACTGGCCTGAAATCCAGCCAACTTCCCAGCAGTTCAGGGCTCACTCCTCTGCAGAGGGCACTGCCTGTTTTACACATACACACACACACACACACACTTACACACACACACATACACACCATGTGTTCCTGCATGCTCTGATAGTGCTAACATTCAGGATCTTTTGACTAATAGGGAAATATTTCTCTTTTTAAGCTCAGAGGAGGAAATAGCATGACCATTTCTCTTTTTAAATTTCCACTGTGCACAGTATAGCGAAGAGAATCTGACGGAGATTGACAGTGGAGTACCGCTATGATGACAAGGATCTGTCAAGGGTGCGATCAGAAAAGAGCCCAAGATATAAATATTCAGAATTTTCTGCTTCAAGCTGGTGCTTCTAACATGCCACTGCTGAGAGATCCACCCCTTCTCCCAGCCGTGGGCCCCTCCCGCCAGTCCCCAGTGTTATTACCATAGTATAGCTTTCATTCTGAATATCCAAAGCAAAAGATTTGTACGATGTTTAACATTTTTGCTGAGGCAATTAGGAAAAAAGAAAGTGGAAGTTAGAGAAAGAAGAAGGAAAGTGGAACTTTTTGCTCACGATAACAACAAAACCACATACTACTTTCGGCCAATACACTATATTCACAGTTAATTTAGGGATCGTGGAATTAGCTACTGAGATACAGCAACCCCTGAGGTGAAACTCAGCAGTCCCAATAGCCAAACAGCTCAAAACGTTAACTTAAGGTGGGAAAAAAGAATAAATGCTTAAGTCAGCCCAAACTGCCAAAGTAGTGGCATGTCAGAATTTCAATTCAGTCAGAGAAATCATAAAGTCTTAGACCTGGAAGAAATTTTAGGAAACAACTCCAATCTCTATGTTATCCACAGAGGGAAACCAAGGCTGACAGAGATGAAATGCTTGGCCCAAGAATCACACAGAAAGTGTCAAATCCAGAAATAGAACCCGGGTTTTCACATCCCACTAGAACTAATATGTCACAGTAAAGTAAACTTGGCAATAGTTAGGATCCATTGCTCAGTCCTTTTATGCTGACACTAAGGAGAGAGACTACCATGCCTCCACCTGGAGTCTCTTACTACACAATGAGAAACAGACTCTTCTGAGCCAGGCAGGGGGCCTGAGTTTTTAGGAGGATGTGGGACTCCTCATTTCTTAAGGCCTGGAGATCACAGGGGCCAGAAGGGCTAACAATGAAGCACCTGAACAGGACAGGGAGTGGACACAACTGCTAAAAATATTTCTTGCCCTCCTGAGATTCCAGCACTGTTAGGAATAGGGTGATGACTGCAAGAGCTGCCTCACAAGCTTAGAGAGCTACTAGTAGATAAGAACAATGAATACATAAGCCAGGAACTATGCTGAGTACTTTCATGTTGCTTCCTTGTTTAAACTTTACAACATCTCTGAGAGGTAGAGATGATGATCACTATTTGTAGTGAACACTGTATGTTGCCTACCTCTTCTTGTAAGTTCTTAACAAAACCAGGACTTTTTTTTTCATCTCTCAGTACTCACAAAAATTTTCCCACAGTGAAAACTCCAGGTTCAAACATTCTAGAAACAAATCATTCAAATCTTATAAAAACTGTTCCATAGAAAATAAAAAATAAAGAGATACCCACTAATAACAATATATTTATGAAGCTAGCATAGCCTTGATACCAAAGCCTAACATTGACAGCTAGAAAAAGAAAGGCTATTATAGGGCTTCCCTGGCGGCACAGTGGTTGAGAGCCCGCCTGCCGATGCAGGGGACGCGGGTTCGTGCCCCGGTCCGGGAGGATCCCACATGCCACGGAGCAGCTGGGCCCGTGAGCCATGGCCGCTGAGCCTGTGCATCTGGAGCCTGTGCTCCGCAACAGGAGAGGCCACCACAGTGAGAGGCCCACATACCACAAAAAACAAACAAACAAACAAAAGAAAGGTGTTATAAACAAAGGTGGAAAGTCCTAAACTAAATAAATTCAGCAGTGTAGAAAAAGACTAGTCTCATGACCAGACTGAGTTACCACAAGATAATTCTAATCTTAAGCAAGGTTAGTGGACTTCCCTGGTGGCGCAGTGCTTAAGATTCCACCTGCCAACGCAGGGGACACGGGTTTGAGCCCTGGTCCAGGAAGATCTCACACACTGCGGAGCAGCTAAACCCATGCGCCACAAGAGCCTGCGCTCTAGAGCTCGTGAGCCACAACTACTGAGCCTGCGTGCCACGACTACTGAAGCCCACGTGCTTAGAGCCTCTGCTCTACAATAAGAGAAGCCACCACAATGAGAAGCCTGCACACTGCAACAAAGAGTAGCCCCCCGCTCGCCGCAACTAGAGAAAGCCTGCGCACAGCAACAAAGACCCAACACAGCCAAAAATAAATAAATAAATAGATAAATAAATAAGCAAGGCTAGTTTAAGATGAGAAAACAAATCAATTAATTAATCTATTAAAATTAACATTAACTAATGAAATATGAAAAGATGTAATTTTTAAATAGAGGCAAAGAAATCACAGAATTCAATGTTAAATCTTGCTTTAAAAGAAAAATCTCTTAGCAACACAGAAATAGAAGAGGATTTTCTTTCTATCTAAAAAAAAGTCATTTAAAATGTTGGTATATTGAAATTTATACCTTTGATATTCAAAACAAGGAAATGATGTTCTCTAGGTCAAAAACTTGAGATCCTGGCCAATGCAGGTTGGCAAGAAAAAAGGTAGAAGGATTGAAAAATAGATATAATTATGGTTACCAAAAATGATATGACTATGTACCCCCCAAATATAAAAGAATTTATGATAAAATGTTAAAACATATGAGAAAATGTTTAGCAAATTTGCTGGATATAAAATTATTATTTTAAAAATATATTTCATTTCTATGTACTAGGCAGAAACAGAAAATCAAAATTTTAAGGAAGTTATTATTTAGGGTACCACCAAATATATGCATAGAAATAAATCTAACAAAAGATGCTTAAGACAATTCTGGAGAAAGTTATAAAACATTATGGAAAAACATGTAGCTCTAAATATATGAACAGATATACCATATTCATGAATTGAAAGACAGTATTGTAAGGATGTCAATTTGTACAAAGCTGATGTATAAATTCAACGTCCTGTTGATAATACCACAACACTTTTTGGAGAAATCTAATGTTAAACCTAAAGTATACAACAAATATCAAAGAGCCAAGAAAAGCCCCTTGAAGAAATAGAACAAGGCAGAAGGACTTTCCCTACCATATATCAGGTCTTACTATAAAGCTGCAGTAATTAGGACAATTTGGTATTGATGCTGGATAGCTCAGTGGAACAGAAGTATGTGTATAAAGACCTACACATACAATGCGCATGGTACATGACAGGTGCTATTGCAAATCTGTGAAGAAAGAATAATTTTTTCCAGAAAGTTTTGCTGGGGTTGCTATTTATCTGAAAAGGGGAGAATATAAACAGATTCGTTTATGTACTTTTAATATTTTTTTTAAAAAAAGGAGGGCTTCCCTGGTGGCGCAGTGGTTGAGAGTCTGCCTGCCGATGCAGGGGACGTGGGTTCGGGCCCCGGTCTGGGAAGATCCCACATGCCGCGGAGCAGCTGGGCCCGTGAGCCATGGCCGCTGAGCCTGCGCGTCCGGAGCCTGTGCTCCACATCGGGAGAGGCCACAACAGTGAGAGGACCGTGTACAGCAAAAAAAAAAAAAAAATTAAAGGATAAGCTATGAAACAACTAAAGTTTACCTATACAAGAAGGATGTAATAGAGTAAGGAGAGAGGGACAGGCACTAGACTTCTCTAAATATCCATTATTTTGTAGATTTGACCTTGGGACCCTCAATATGTTATAAAATTATAAAAGTAAACTAAATTATTTTAAAAGTACTTCCTAACAACTAAAATCAGAAAGAAACAAACAAACCTAACACTATATCTAGTTGGTGACAGAACCACTGCATAATGAAGAATTAACCTCACCCAAAGAGAGGTCTAGCATTTACCCTGGGCTACTGGGAGGTAACCTCTAGGCCCCTGTAATATCCTGCCTGAATAAACTGTCTTTGTTCATTGGGGGCTTTGGCAACCAATCAGTCTAACATTGTGATTTATGTTGGGGACTTTGAGCTATGACATATCAGCTCTGGCCTGCAGGAGTGTAAGGCAGCCACAAGGGCAGTATGTGGTTGAGTTCCAATAAAAACTCTGAATGCCAAAGACTCAGGTGAGCTTCCCTGGCTGGCAGTACACTCTGGAGTTTCATCACACATAGTAGTCTGGAGGAAGGAATGCTGCCTGGGGCTCTGGAGGTGAAAGGACAACTGAAAACTTCACATTTGGACCTTCCCAGACTTCAACCTATGTGTTATTCCCTTTGGCTGGTTCTATTTTGTATCCTTTTATGTAATAAAACTGTAATTGTAAGCACAGCACTGTCTTGAGTCCTGCTAACCATTCAACGTGAGTGTGGTCCTGGGAATGCTCACAGGTGGTCTGAAATGAGGGTAGCTCTGGGAGCCCTGAACTTGTGGCTGGTGTCATAAGTGAGGGAAGTTTTGAGGGGAGCTTCTCCCTCAGACTTTGAAGTTTGACCAAAAACCTTTGCAACTACATGGAGAACAACTTCAGTAGTCCCCCTTATCCACAGGGAATACACTCCAAGACCCCCAGTGGGTGCCTGAAACCGCAAATAGTACCAAACCCTATATATACTGTTTTTTCCTATATATACATACCATGAGAACATTTAACTTATAAACGAGGCACTAAAGAGACTAACAACAACAACTAATAATGAAATAGAACAACTATAACAACAATATTGTAATAAAAATTACACGAATGTGATCTCTGTTAAAAAGTCAAGAACTTTCACCTTTTCACTTAAAGGAAGCACTTTATGGCTTCTCTTTTGCTGCTCTGAATTGTCAGCATCACTACTCTTGCTCTCCGGGGACATTATTAAGTAAAATAAGGGTTACTTGAACATAAGCATTGTGATACCGTAACAGTTGACCTGATAACAGAGATGGCTACTAAGTGACTAAGGGGTGGGATACACTGGACAAAGGGATGATTCATGTCCCTGGCAGGATGGTGCAGGACGGCACTAGATTTCATCATGCTACTCAGAATGGTACACAATTTAAAATGTATGGGCTTCCCTGGTGGCGCAGTGGTTAAGAATCTGCCTGCCAATGCAGGGGATATGGGTTCGAGCCCTGGTCTGGGAAGATCCCACATACCGCGGAGCAACTAAGCCCATGCGCCACAACTACTGAGCTTGTGCTCTACAGCCCGCGAGCTATAACTACTGAGCCTGCATGCCACAACTACTGAAGCCCACATGCCTAGAGCCCACGCTCCAGAAGAGAAGCCACCACAGTGAGAAGCCCATGCACCGCAACGAAAAGCAACCCCCGCTCGCCGCAACTAAAGCCCACATGCAGCAACGAAGACTCAGTGCAGCCAAAAATAAATAGATAGACAAAATCTATACAAAAAAATCTATTAAAAAATATAAATAAATAAAAACTATACTCAATGTCTCTTAATTTCCCTATTTCTATGCACTTAATCACTGGCTGCATTCCACATAATTTTCTTAGATTTCTTTTCCAATTCATTAGTTCTCTCTTTACTTGTGTCAAAACTGCTCTTAAAACCACCCATTGAGATTTTAATTTCAATGTTTATATATTGAATTTCAGAAAGTTTTATCTGCTTCTTTTTCAGATCTGCCTTATCTTTTTCATATTATCCTTTTTTAGTCAAGATTTTTATTCTTTTTAAATTATTTTAAGTACTAATTTTATAGTTTTTCCAGATTATTCTCTTGTCACAAGTTCATAGAACTCTAATTTTTCTGAAGTTCTTTGTTTTTCTGCTGGCTCCACCTCCTGACTTTCTTGTTTCCCTCTGTGCTATATAAGTTCAATTGTGAACTCAGCATCAGTGGGGATGACTTTTCTCATGTGCGTCCTGTGCACAGTGAGCTGTGAAATTATCCCTGTGGTATAATCTTTAGCTTCCAATTTCCCCTTCTGGCACATGTACAGCATTTAATGTATTTCATTTTTGAACTATTTTACCCATAGTTTCTGAATGTTTTGAATGGAACAGGGTGCTGAACTCACTTGATCTGCCATGTCACTGAAAGCCAATTATTTCAGATAGATCAATCATACCACTGTAGTCTTACTACCTTTATTGGCTGCCTGTTTTCTACCATCCCATCGGCAATCCCAACTCTTTATCTTGGCTTGTAAGACCTTCCAAGATAAGGCCCATTCATTAGTGGTCTTGTTTTATACAGGTTACGAGTGCAGATCTAAAATTTTACCATGTATTTCAACACATAATAGTAAACAATGCCATCCTGGCTATATCCCAAGAGGTAAATTTATGTATAACATAAGCCTCATAACATTCATCCAGATGTTCTGATAACATCAAATTTTAATAACAATAGTTCTAATCATAATCATTATTATAACAATAATAATAATAGATAAGGTTTGAGGGTATTTGGTATGTAGATGGCATTACATGCTTTACATATGTTTTCATATTTAACTCTCACCAAAATCCTGTATTATTAATCCATTTAAGATTGTCTCATTACAGCATTACTCACTAATATCCTTGAGCTGACAGCACTTTCTAAAACACAAAATAACCAATGTTTGTGCCATAGGCCTCAATGTCAAGCTTCTAGAAAAGCACTGAACTGTGGCTCTAACACATGCCAAGTATTACTGCTGCTCTTCTAAAGATTTCTTTTTTCCTAAACAGTGTAAAATGAAGAAAAATATATAAACAGACATAAAAAACAAAGTGAATATGGTGCATTGTAATATAAAGCTCTCAGTGTCTCTACTACCCTTTTCTTCTCTTTACCCCAGTCACCCCATATCATGAGAGAGTGAGAAATGGCACATCATGGGAAGCCAAGCACAGCAATTAGCTGCTCAGCATGCTTCTGGAAT
This sequence comes from Phocoena phocoena, assembly GCF_963924675.1. Classification (NCBI taxonomy): domain Eukaryota; kingdom Metazoa; phylum Chordata; class Mammalia; order Artiodactyla; family Phocoenidae; genus Phocoena; species Phocoena phocoena. Next base: position 81,127,367 of record NC_089220.1, read on the forward strand.
CAAAGACTTAGTCCACTGTAAGTATTTTGCTTTCTGAAATATTAATTTTTCTTTCCATAACTTTTATTTCATTTAGTGGATTACCTCAATGACTTAATCAACAGTGAGAAAAAATGTCAGGAATAGTAATAAAATGCATATGAATATAGCTCATCAGGGCCTGAAAACGACATATTGGCTCTTAGATGTTACAATTTAGACTTTACCCTAGAGACTATTTGCAGTTTAACAGATAGATTGATTCATCAATAGTGTAAATGTAGATATACGTAAATTTAGGTATATGGAAGTTTATATATATATATACACACACACACACATGCACACACACACACAAATTTACATGTTTACGTGTATCCAGTTGATTCACTTTGGACGACAGCTTATTATCTCTTCTCTCTTTAAAGCTTCAACACCACTTCCTTTTCCTCATTTTAAGCTAATTAAGGTTTTCTTATTTTATTGAAAAACAGAAGGGATGAGAAGAGAGTTTTCACATGCTCCCAGTGTCAAATTTAGTCACTTACCTGAACCTGCCCATCTACTCTGCTTATTCTCCCATTATAGTGGGTTTAGAGTGTATATGCTCTATCTATGCCAACCCCTGCACTGTGTACTACGTCCCAGGACTCTCAGCTAGTCCAGGACCTTACTCCTGCAGTTGTCCTCTTCCTCTCCTGAATCATCAGTTTTTTCTTCCCTTCTGGATTATGCTCCACACACCAAATAGAGTAATCTTGCAAGAATATTCATTAAATTATTTCATCCTCCTGTTCTCTTCTATCTTATGGCAACTCATACCTAGAATAAAATCCTGAATCCACACCACTTCCACCCCAATTTCCCATCACTTTTCCCCTTGGTTATTCTATTCCTCACACCCTAAGCTAGTTCTCATTGTGGGCCTTTGTTATTCTTCCTATTTGTTTCTTCAGAATTCATTCATGTTTTACTTTCTCCTTCCATTCTAGTTATTATTCAAATGTCACATCCTCAGAATGAGCTTCCTTGACTCTCTTATATAAAAAGGTCTCTGACCATAAACATTTGCCAACCCACTTTATAAATTTTTTTGTAGCATGTATCATTTCTTGACATCATTTTGTTTATCTATTTAGTTATTTGTCTACTTATTGTTTGGCATCCATGCTAAAATGTAAATCACTTTAGAATAGGGACTTTGCTTTTTGTTCACTACAATATCCACAACCTAGGACAGGACAGGCACAGAGCAGGCATTCAGTGAATATTTGCTGTCAGAATAAATGAGTAAATATAAAATGTATTCATACAGTACTTCATTATTATCATTTGAGGACAGATTCCATGATACATATATAGATAAAACAATCCAAATATTATAAACACACAGTGAGAGAGTTAAGCTTTCTCCATTAAAAAGTTTCTGTATATACCTTTTCACACAAAAAAATAAGATCATGAAATACATATCTTGTTAAATTATTTAAAAGTCTCTCCCACTATGCATAGTATTAGATTTAAAAAAATAAACACAACTTTTTTTTAATTTAAAAAGTATCTTTTTAAAAAATTTTTTGACACTAAGAAACAAAAACATATAATATATACTATTTATTTTGTTCATGACTGCTAAAAGTTCCTCTAGCTTATACACAAACTGTTTGCTAAACAGACATAGAAGTATTTAATCAAAAGTGAAAAGAGAATATGATTCCTCTTTATTGTACCATTAACTAGTTTTGTAAAGTGTTGAAACAGATGCACTCTGAAGTCCCTTGCAGCTATAACATTCTTTGAGACTAGGAATTATTCATTTTTATGACACACTCAAATTGTCTAATGCCATGCAGTTAGTATCAGTAACCAAAAAGGGAAATGATAAAATAGTGACCTATTGATTCTTTATCTCTTTGAGATGCTCAAAATGTTCTAGAAAATCTTACATTACATTCAATGAATATATAACAAACAAGCAAATAAACCCTACTGCTTCTACTGTAAAGTTCTTCATTTTGAAATGTACAGAACAGATGAAACTTATAACTGGTTTTTATAATAATGCAAACATTTCCATTCAACCAAAAATTTGAAAATATTAACAAATGACAATGACATATAATGTCACTTATCAGGTCAATCACCTAATTATCTACATTATTTTCATACCTTTAACAATGAACAGTGGATCCACTCCCTTTTCATTATTGACTTAACATCACTCCAATACTTGGAAAAAGTTTACTCTCATTTCTCAGCCTGGTACACATCAATTTGAAAGATAATCCTTTCTAGGACTAATGGCAATTTTAATGCTAACTGAATCCCCTATTTCCTTCCCAGAACTTCTGACCTGCAAAAACACACCTGGTCGTGACAGTTTGTTAAGTGCAGTTTAAGAGTACAGCAGAAATTTCTCACACTGAGACAAAATGATAACCTGTCATCTTTCCAGTCTTTTCCCAGGCAATGTAGGAGTTTAGAATCCTCCATAGTACTGAAAATGGAAATGGGCTAAATGTGTCCCCTATGCCCAAAACTTCCCTCACTATTTATTACAGATACATCATCCAGAAATTTACTCAAATACTTTAACAATATTTTTGGCCTAGATCACCTCTCTTAAAAATATGCTATTTAAATTCTGCTACCCTCTACCACAACTTACCCAAATAATACTAAGTTAACACTAAAATTATGTATTATGTGTTAAAGTAATATATTTTATAACTACATGATTGACTTCCTTTTGTTATATTTTACTAAATGATACTGTATTTCACTACTCACTGCTTTGGAGGCAACCAAGGAAGTCGTTGCTGAGAAGTATGATCTTCACAGTTTGGGGCAAATCTTTATCTTGATTTTGAAGTGGGGAGAGGTCACTTCAACCAGCTTTTATTTCTTTACCTCCTGGTGGCTTGCAATAAATTCCAGCAATCTGTCTAAGTTCTGTCTGTACATCTCACTCTCTTCAACACTACTTTTCCCAAATTCACGTATATCAGGTATATTTAGATCTTTATCAAAGCATGTATTACTCACACCTTCTGGTCTGATAAAAACTAAAGAAGGAACTTATCCAGTGATCTGAAACAGGTTCTCCTCCCCTATAATGGATACACACACACTGTCTATGAGGAAAACCAGCACTTTATGACCTAATGTTGACTTGAAGCTCAGTCAGATCAAGTCTGACCAGGGAGTATCAGAATCACATATTTACATACTTCTTCTCCAAACAACAGCTCAAATACGATTTTATTTATAGAATTTCTCCCACATTAACCCTAGGCAGAAGAAGGAAGGGTAAGAGGTATAAACCAAAGTGGCCCACTAAAAGTGGAAGTTTCTTTGAAGACTGATGTTTTATTTTAAAAATGAATGTGAATTTATGCTCTAACCATAATATACATATTATTTTTAACATTTAAATAATATTTTTAGTTATCATCAATAAAAATGTTTGCTAATTTTGTCAACAGTCAATGGGATAAATGATGTTGTATTGAATCCATCAGTTTAGGATAACTGCACAGAGATAAAGCAAGAAGGCATTGTTCAAAGGTTGAGCATCCAAGCACTGCTTCTTCTCTGACTCAACATCACACTATCCTGAGATCCCAGACTCACTTAAATACGTGGACACAAATGCCAATGGTTTTCTTAATGCTTTTTGAGCTATTTCCAGGAAAACCCTGGCAGTGTTATGCCCAGAATCCTGCCAAAGATATGGCACAGTGTTTGATACTCATAGTGGGAATTTAAATAGCTGTATCTTACTACAGGGTCAGATCACACGTGCCTAATGATGAAACTGAAATTTCTATGATGCATTCTTTACCATCTTAAGAAAATATTTATCAAAGACCCTTTATTCAATTTAAAAAAGACTTATAAAGACTCCCATGTTACCTAATTGATGCTAAACCTGAAATTCATTTAACTCTCAGATTTCAATTTCAGTTCAACTATGTCAGGTAATGTAAAATCATTTAGAGTCCTACCATATGGATGTTAATTGAGAGAGTCAGCTAAACAAGTCAATGTAATCAGCAGCTTTTTATTATAAGTGTGAAAATATATTCATTCTTTCCAGGTTTTTGCCCCTTACTGTGATATCTCACTTTCTCCAATTTCTTAAACACACACACACACACACACACACACACACACACACAAACAAGATCAGCTACCTTTTCTAGGACTTTCCCCATGCTAAGTAATAACAATGTTGATGTAATAATAACGATGATAATGGCAGCAAACATTTATGGTATATTTACTATTAGCCAGTGATTTGTAATTGCTTTACATAGGTTATCTACTTAATACTTTAAGCAACTCCACTTGGTAGGTACTATAATTATCTCCATTTTACATTTTTAAAAAAATGAAGATTTCACAGGTAGAAACAGGATTCTAACTCAGGCTCTCCAGAGCTCAATTCGTAACCATTATGCTACATTGCATTCATCTATTTAGAAGACATTTTCCCAGTCACTTCCCATTTCATTACAAATTTACAGGGATAAAAATGATAAATGTATGAATATCCCAGGCCTTTCTTCTTTCCTCTTTCCCTGCTTGTTAGTAAGATTTCTAACTTCATTTACTTTAGCTTTTTATTTCTTCTGCCCTTGAAAGGGTTCCTTCCTCCCCGGGCGTTTCTCAGATTTTTGTGAATGAGGGAAAGAGGACAGAGGGGAAAGAAGACAGCATGGGGTTCCCAGGTGTGGTCTGGGAGGGTATCTCTAGAAATTTTGAGGAGAAAGGAAAAGGAGCAATTATGATTTATGAGAAAGAAACAAAAATGACTACACTATATTCCTTCATTTTGTTCAACAAACACAAGAAATACTCTTTAGAAATTTGTTTGCTGTGAATCTGTTCTTTGGACCACAGTGACACTGGGAGCCAACTGTGAGGGTTGGTGTTTTAAAAGGAATTTTTCTTAAAAGAAAATTATTCAAACAATTGCTTTAAACAAACCTTATCTTGTAGCACCTTATTGTATACATAAAGAAAGTCAAGAAGCTAACCACAGGCGTAGTGCTCTGACTGAAACTGTGACGGCTCCTGCTGGGGAGAGAGCACCTTGGCTTTCATAGCAGGCTTTTCATATCTTGAATTTTGCCCCATCTGGGCTCAATTGCATGTTTTTCCCAGTCAACACTGTGATTGTGAAAATGCTTATTGACTGAGCACTTTTCTACCATTTACATTTAATGTAACTCTAAATACTTTTCAAATTAGCATGTCTTCATGTACATCATCATTGTAGAGCATAAGAATGAATGCTTTCATGCTACATATTCAAGAACTAGGTTTAATTTAACCTTAGATTTTTAAACAGTTGTTCAGGAATATATTTGGGCCACAACAAAATACATCATTTGAACAATCAGTAACAGCAACTTTTTCAGTCTGGTTGTTTTTTTGTGATCCAAAACAGATGTGACCAGGTCTACAACAAAGAGTATCACCACACTTTTGTCCCTTATTTGAGTTTCAGTTTTGGTGATAATTCTGAAATTGCCCTTGAAGGAGGCTTAAAGCAATTTTGTTGTTGTTTACAGTGAATGTAACTCTAGCAGATGCTGGGTACCTTTCCTTCCTCTTAGGAGAAACCAAACCTGCTGACACCTGGACCTCAGACTTCTAGCCTCCACAGTTGTGAGAGAATAAATTTTTGTTTTTTTAAGTTACCTAGTTTGTGGCACTTTGTTATGACAGCCCTAGGAAATTAAAAGCGCTCCCCAATGGACTCTCTTTCTTGTTTTCTCAGAGGACATGTGGGAAGAACAAGTACAAGACTATGCATTTAGAGACCTGTGTTACTAAGCTGGTTGCAGGAACTTGGATATATCATTTAATTGTTCCAGGTTTCAGTTCCTTCATCTGAAAGATGAGGGTACCATCCAACTCAAAATCTCTAAAGTATAAAAACCAACACAGGATTTTTCAAGAGAGGATATTTTTATATTCAATTGTGCTTCATCTGCTCTACAAAAATACAGACTTAAAAAACAGTTAGTTAATGGATGACTATACACATGGAAAAGGGGTTCTTAATATTAAAGCTACATTGAATGCAACTTTTCTTTAATGGCAGGTTTCCTATCTCCTTCAAAGCACAACTCTATTTACTAAAATTTGAGTTACACAAATCTTATTCTAAGTATCTCTTATAGTGAGTGATATATGATTACAGCAGTAAAATTCATTCCCATTACTTTTATAGGCAGTACTTGTGCTGCAGGATTAGCCATAATGTATCTATTCCCGAAGAATTTTCTATTACAATTTTTTGGGGGCCATCGTATCCCAGATGAGTGATGCTTAGGTGCTTTTTGCAAAAGAAAAAAAAAAAACAAAACTGTGAGGTGAGAAATGGTTTCCCTGAAAAAGTTTCTCGATATCCAATCATCTTATCACATGTGCCAATTTAACTCTTGTTTGTGTCTAAGAATAACTGCAACCTATGCCTGGGACATGGAGTCAGTACTGACACAGATATCCTGAACCATTTTCAAGATGGTTTGGTGTAAGCCATAACCTTTAGCTGCTCTAGAGGTTAAATGATTAAGATAGGAATATCTAAATATGATGGGTTTGAAACTGAAATGACCAGAATGAAGAAATCTTTCATCTCCAATCTCAGCATCATTTGCTGAATAGTCATATATAGTATATGCAGTGGGGAGAGTCATTATTTTCTTTACAAGCTCAAAAACCAGCCCACGTTACCAGGAAGTAGAGACCATGATGAGTGTGTGGAACTTTCCTTTTTTTCTGGGAACTCAAGTCTCTCCTTCAAGAAATAATAACAGAGCTATAGTTATATATATATAATTATCTGATTAAAGTGGGACTTGCGGTCACAACTGAAAGTTAATTAAAATGTCTTCAGGAGGAAAAAAAAAACAAACTTTAGGTGACTACATCCATGAAATGGTTGCTAAATGAAAGGCAAATGAAGTCTTGCCTGCTTTCAGCCTGAAAGTGGCTTGTCTGGCTAAGGGCTACATATATTTAGTTCAGGTAACTATTCCAGCTCAGCTCAACTGATATACAGTTGTTGTTTCAGTGTTTGGCCAAATAGCTTTTTATGTTGCAATCAAGTAATAGATACAAGATTGACATGTAACAAAGAAAAAGAGCTTTCAGTCAACATGGACTAAAATCCATTATTGTGGTGTTTACACTGTGCCAGGGATCTGTAAACACACCTTCATTGATCTTGCAGAAAGATAGAAATATCTCTCCTTGTATGGCTCAATCAAGATCCTTTTCAGAAAAGTAAAGTGCAAACAATATTGAAGAAGCAGAAAGAGACTGACATTACAGTCAAACAGTAAATAGTGGTTGAGCTCAGGAAACCTATCTATAATATTTCAAATTCCTGTCAGCACAGATGAAATGTATAACCTCTCTATTACAACCTCAGAAAGATCAGAAAATGGGAACCGTGCATTCCTCTTATTCTCATCCCCCTTTTGCCAACTGACCAAATCAATAAGGAAAAAAAATCTCATTTACAGTTTTGCATTTTCAAAGGTATCTAAGTGGATAAGCCTTTGAAAAAGATCTCATCTGTGAAGGTCAATAATTCACTCCTTCCCCTCTCCTATAATTGGGATCTGCTGCCATTTATATGAAAAAATTTTGTTGACTATAAAATGGAAAAAAATAACATGGTGGAAGTAGAACTGGATCTTCCTGTCAATTTGAAGTTTTATTAGAATTGCCCACTGCATCAATTCTAAACTTCCACTTTCATTTATGTTTAAATACTTGCAATTAGAAGCTATTTGGGCACTGTAGACACCAATAAATAGTTTGTATGGATTTCTAAAAAGGTTGGCAGGATGGTCAGGAGCTCAGCATAGTTTATAAACAGACTCATCTGTTATGTAAACCTTCATCCATAATCGTTATTTATCCATTATAGCTAATCAGCATTCTAAGAAAGGAAAAGTGAAAAGAATTGGTAATGTCTTAAAAATGATGGCTCTTATACCTGCAGATTCCTTAAATTTAGCCATCAACCAACTAGGCACTAAATCATTTGTTCCTCTTTTTTTTAAATGCCTAAGAGAAATCAATACTGTACATTTAAAAACAATGTTCTCATTTAGATACAGAATAAGCAAATAAGAAACAAATTGGATTACCCTTTTACACCACTTATTATCTTGCCTTTTCCTCCTTTCCTTCCCAAACATAAAATTCCAAAGAAAACAAAGACTATTTAACTCAGGATGAGGTAGAGGTTATGCCTAAGTGTACTGGAATAGACGTGACATGATACTTTCAATACCTGAGATTCCTGTGTAGAGAGCGTTAATGAGGTGTTAACACAGCTCATGGCATGGTCCTTTGATGTAGGTTTATAATCAGAGTCCCAAGCAAATACTCAGCATCAGGCAATGCACGATTCTATCTTCAAGACCCCAGGAAGAAGTTTATTAGAACAAAACCAAACCCAGTCATTAGTAAACTGAATCCTCACCCCAGTGTTCCATGCTTTACCTCACATTTCAGAGAAGACTTGGGAACTTGGTGTTACTTTATAAACAGATACTTACTGATCTAGTATGTGTTAAGCACTGTGCTATCTATGGTTAGCTTGCGCTGGAAAACACCAGTTAGAACATTTGCACAAATTTAAGTCCCTCTCTGGAATATGGGATGAATAATTTCTTTTTCAAGACCCAGGACCAAAGAAAAGGAATATGCACACTCCAGAAATGACATATACTCAGCTGAAAAATGTGGTAAAATTGTACAATTGAATATTGTATTTATTATACATTTTCTTCTTACTCTCTGATTCCATTCTCTGTTAGATGAATATATCCCCCGCCTTTACTGTCTCCAGCCCTTCTGGACCAACTTTCAAAATCCAACTATCCTCCAAGTCCCAGGGAAAAGCCTGTTCGCTCCAAGGTTTCTTTCCATAATTCTTCAGCCAGAAATGCTCTTTTCTTCCTCTGATGTCCCATCAAGAGTTGTTCCTGCCTCCCACGATGTTTGTACCATACCTGTCATTGAACAAGCTTATTTGGGCTCACAGTTCACCTTCCCTACATGCCAGAAGCTGTGTTTTATTTCTTTTTATTCCTACCCACAAGCACTTAAAAAGCTACCTTAAGCATAGTAGTTGTAAAATAAATACCTACTGAACTGAATCATACATGTGCAAACTGAATGCTAAACCAAAAAGTAAAGGGACTCCTTAATTTTAAGTAAAGCTCCAAAGCACTAGCTCAAAAAGAGGAGGGATTTCTCGGAAGGATTGTATCAATAGTTTTGTAAATAGCAAATAATTAGCAAAATCACCCCAATTTGTTCTCAGGTTTTCTAACCAGAATCTAATTCTGAATAGTCAAATTTTTAAGGAAGCTGAATTGAACTCTGAGATTTAAAATTCTCTAATGTCAACCATTTGTGATGGTTCTTATCATGGGTTTTAAATAACACTTTACTGAAATATTTATTGCTTATATGTATATATGTGTCATGGTTGAGAATCCAGCTCCATCCAAATTGGCCCTGGAGAATGGGATGAATTTAACTTGAAAGTAAGGCCTAAAATGTACCAATTTCAGAGAGGGTAGGAATTCAATAGCCAGAAACTATGCAGAGCCTCAAACATAAATCCTATTTCATCACTTTTCTTCTACATGCAGCCTAAATAAATCTCTCAGCCAACTACTGTCTCATTTTTCTCTTCCACGCCAACTTGTGTGCCTTGAACAGCATCCAAGTCCTGGAACATCCAGCCATTTGCCTTCCCTCAATTTAAAACTATTTTAAAGACCATCTTTAAGAAGCTTATTTCAATGAACTAGGTGGCCAACCACTAAAGATGATTTATGGCACCTATTTCCTGGACTAGTAATACTTAAGATCTAAGAATTAAAGAGGATATAAAGAGATGATGGGTTGGCTAACTCTTTCAAGCACATAGGAAAGCAGTGCAGTGGCAAGCACTGCTCTGTCATTCACAAGATAGGGGCACTTTGGCGTCATGCTGATGGTCCAATTAGAGGCTTGGGTTCTCAGAGTAATACTAAACTAAACCAGTGTAAATTCAAAGAATAACTGGGCTTAAAGTTACTGTTTTTGTTTTATTTGGTTTCATTCTTTCTGTTCTTTTTCTTCCCAAACCTCCATGCCTTAAGATACTCAGGAAACAGTAGCCCCGAATAATACAAAACCTTGGCATTCATGTATTTAGCATTCAAGATTTCGACTACTTATGAGCAACCCCAAAGACTCATGACACGTGGTAATATGTAATTTTGCTACAGACTGAGGTGTGGGAATGAATCCCTTGGCTACTGAGTGAGTCTAGCTGACTTCCTGGCAGCTTCATTCATCTTCATGTAGCTGGATGTCTGCTCCTATTATTTTGTAAAAGTTTATGGGGCATATTTTAGTCTACATTTTTGGTGTGATTTGAGGAAGATCATTCTATCATATTAGGTGGTCATTTCTTATTTGTATGTTTAACAAATGATCTGCTAAATTTATAAGCTGACTGGAAATATTTGGTGACCCTAAGTGCCAGGATGACATGTGCCCTACACTGCCTTATACTCTTAAAATAGAATGCCATGAGCAACATCTTTTCTCTTATTTACTACAGTGTCTGCAAACATCTTCTTAGGAAAACAGCCCAGCCATAAACACATTCCAGACAGTTGAAGCCTGACCTCCTCTCTCAATTCCTTCTAGTATCTTTTCTCTAGAGTCAGGAGCTGCTTCCAGTATTTCTTATATTAACTCAATGATCTATCCCTTAAAAGCTTCCATGATGAGAGTGGTGAACTTCAACTTCTCAACACAATGGAGTAACGAAGAGTCACAGGGACTAGATTTATCCTCCCTTTTGAAACAACAGCAAAAAAGAAACAAAATGTATTAAACAGTGGTTTTCAGACATCAGGCATCACAGGACAAAAGAAGGCAAATAAATAAGATGAGCCCTAAGACTGCCCCAGTTTATCACTTGGATGGATTTTCCAGCCCACTGCAGTGGGCAGGAAACCAGAACCACATAAAACCTAGCCTCATATTCATAAGTTGATGAGACAGAGCTGGGAGGGAACAGAGTCCAAAGCAACTACACAGAGTACACAGGGCAGAGTACCAGGAAAAATATATCTGCATAGAGAGCATTCCAAGTCTTCAGAGGGTCTCAAGTACTGATCAGTGCATGAAATGAAGGAACTAACTACCTAAGGCTGGAAAATGAAGGAAATGACTACCTAAGGCTGCAAAAAGATCTACCCAAAAAGGAACTGAGAGAACAATTCTGAGAGCTCATACAGGGCCGGGAACAGTTCACTTTACCACAAGGCAGAGTAGCAAAAACCTTGTCAATCACAAAGTATCGAGTAGGATACTCAGAAGTGTATTGGCTCATGGTCAGACAAAATTAACACTGGGTTAAAGGCAGCTCTGGTTGGGCCTTAAAAAGCTTCAAAGGAAGCTTCAAAAAATCTTTTTTGAGTAATTTAACTGCATCCCATAACAAAGTATATGACTATTTACAGAACTACAAAAACATCCAACACCCAACAGTATAAAACTTAAAATGTTTGGCCTTCAATCAAAGTTCACAAGGTATGCAAAGAACTAAGAAAATATAACCTTTAATAATCTAATCAAAACCTACCCAGAGAGCCTCATCCACCAGAGAGCAGAGAGCAGAAGCAAGAAGAACTACAATCCTGCAGCCTGTGGAACAAAAACCACATTCACAGAAAAATAGACAAAATGAAAAGGCAGAGCGCTATGTACCAGATGAAGGAACAAGATACAAACCCAGAAAAACAACTAAATAAAGTGGAGATAGGCAACCTTCCAGAAAAAGAATTCAGAAAAATGATAGTGAAGACGATCCAGGACCTCGGAAACAGAATGGAGGCAAAGATCGAGAAGATGCAAGAAATGTTTAACAAAGACCTAGAAGAATTAAAGAACAAACAGAGATGAACAATACAATAACTGAAATGAAAACTACACTAGAAGGAATCAATAGCAGAGTAACTGAGGCAGAAAAACAGATAAGTGACCTGGAAGACAGAATGGTGGAATTCACTGCTGTGGAACAGACTAAAGAAAAAAGAATGAAAAGAAATGAAGACAGCCTAAGATACCTCTGGGACAACATTAAACACAACAACATTCGCATTATAGGGGTCCCAGAAGGAGAAGAGAGAGAGAAAGGACCCGAGAAAATATTTGAAGAGATTATAGTTGAAAACTTCCCTAACGTGGGAAAGGAAATAGCCACCCAAGTCCAGGAAGCACAGTGAGTCCCATACAGAATAAACCCAAGGAGAAACACGCCGAGACAAATAGTAATCAAATTGGCAAAAATTAAAAACAAAGAAAAATTATTGAAAGCAGCAAGGGAAAAATGAAAAATAACATACAAGGGAACTCCCATAATGTTAACAGCTGATTTCGCAGCAGAAACTCTACAAGCCAGAAGGGAGTGGCATGATATACTTAAAGTGATGAAAGGGAAGAACCTACAACCAAGATTACTATACCCAGCAAAAATCTCATTCAGATTCGATGGAGAAATCAAAAAATTTACAGACAAGCAAAACCTAAGAGAATTCAGCACCACCAAACCAGCTCTACAACAAATGCTACAGGAACTTCTCTAAGTGGGAAATACAAGAGAAGAAAAGGACCTACAAAAAACAAACCCAAAACAATTAAGAAAATGGTCATAGGAACATACATATCGATAATTACCTTAAACGTGAATGGATTAAATGCTCCAACCAAAAGACACAGGCTTGCTGAATGGATACAAAAACAAGACACATGTATATGCTGTCTACAAGAGACCCACTTCAAACCTAGGGACACATACAGACAGAAAGTGAGGGGATGAAAAAGATATTCCATGAAAATGGAAATCAAAAGAAAGCTGGAGTAGCAATACTCATATCAGATAAAATAGACTTTAAAATAAAGAATGTTACAAGAGACAAGGAAGGACACTACATAATGATCAAGGGATCAATTCAAGAAGAAGATATAACTATTATAAATATATATGCACCTAACATAGGAGCACCTCAATACATAAGGCAACTGCTAACAGCTCTAAAAGAGGAAATCGACAGTAACACAATAATAGTGGGGGACTTTAACACCTCACTTACACCAATGGACAGGTCATCCAAAATGAAAATAAATAAGGAAACAGAAGCTTTAAAGGATACAATAGACCACATAGATTTAATTGATATTTATAGGACATTCCATCCAAAAAAAGCAGATTACACTTTCTTCTCAAGTGTGCACGGAACAGGATGAATCACATCTTGGGTCACAAATCAAGCCTCAGTAAATTTACAAAAACTGAAATCATATCAAGCATCTTTTCTGACCACAACGCTATGAGATTAGAAATCAATTACAGGGAAAATAACATAAAAAACACAAACACATGGAGGCTAAACAATACCTTACTAAATAACCAAGAGATCACTGAAGAAATCAAAGAGAAAGTCAAAAAATACCTAGAGACAAATGACAATGAAAAAACGACAATGCAAAACCTATGGGATGCAGCAAAAGCAGTTCTAAGAGGGAAGTTTGTAGCTATATAAGCCTACCTTAAGAAACAAGAAAAATCTCAAGTAAACAATCTAACCTTACACCTAAAGGAACTAGAGAAAGAAGAACAAACAAAACCCAAAGTTAGCAGAGGGAAAGAAATCATAAAGATCAGAACAGAAATAAATAAAATAGAAACAAAGAAAACAATAGCAAAGATCAATAAAACTAAAACCTGGTTCTTTGGGAAGATAAACAAAATTGATAAACCATTAGCTAGACTCATCAAGAAAAAGAGGGAGAGGACTCAAATCAATAAAATTAGAAATGATAAAAGAGAAGTTACAACAGACACAGCAGAGATACAAAGCATCCTAAGAGACTACTATAAGCAACTCTATGCCAATAAAATGGACAACCTGGAAGAAATGGACAAATTCTTAGAAAGGTATAACCTTCCAAGACTGAACCACGAAGAAACAGAAAATATGAACAGACCAATCACAAGTAATGAAATTGAAACTGTGATTAAAAATCTTCCAACAAACAAAAGTCCAGGACCAGATGGCTTCACAGGTGAATTCTATCAAACATTTAGAGAACAGCTAACACCCATCCATCTCAAACTCTTCCAAAAAATTGCAGAGGAAGGAATACTTCCAAACTCATTCTATGAGGTCACCATCACCCTGATACCAAAACTAGACAAAGATAGTAAAAAAGAAGAAAATTACAGACCAGTATCACTGATGAATATACATGCAAAAATCCTCAACAAAATACTAGCAAACAGAATCCAACAACACATTAAAAGGATAATACACCATGATCAAGTGGGATTTATCCCAGGGATGCAAGGATTCTTCAATATACGCAAATCAATCAATGTGATACACCATATTAACAAATTGAAGAATAAAAACCATATGATCATCTTAATAGATGCACAAAAAGCTTTTGACCAAAATCAACACCTATTTATGATAAAAACTCTCCAGAAAGTGGGCATAGAGGGTACCTACCTCAATATAATAAAGGCCATATATGACAAACCACAGCAAACCTCATTCTCAATGGTGAAAAATTGAAAGCATTTCTTCTAAGATCAGGAACAAGACAAGGATGTCCACTCTGACCACTATTATTCAACATAGTTTTGGAAGTCCTAGTCACGGCAATCAGAGAAGAAAAAGAAATAAAAGGAATACAAATTGGAAAAGAAGAAGTAAAACTGTCACTGTTTGCAGATGACATGATACTATACATATAGAATCCTAAAAATGCCACCAGAAAACTACTAGAGTTAATCAATGAATTTGGTAAAGTTACAGGATACAAAATTAATGCATAGAAATCTCTTGCATTCCTATACACTAATGATGAAAAATCTGAAAGAGAAATCAAGAAAACACTCCCATTTACCACTGCAACAAAAAGAATAAAATACCTAGGAATAAACCTACCTAGGGAGACAAGACCTGTAGGCAGAAAACTATAAGACACTGATGAAAGAAATTAAAGATGTTATCAACAGATGGAGAGATATACCATGTTCTTGGATTGGAAGAATCAATATTTTGAAAATGTCTATACTACCCAAAGCAATCTACAGATTCAATATGCAATCTCTATCAAATTACCAATAGCATTTTTTATGGATCTAGAACAAATAACCTTAAAATTTGAATGGAGACAAAAAAGACCCCGAATAGCCAAAGCAGTCTTGAGGGAAAAAAACGGAACTGGAGGAATCAGACTCTCTGACTTCAGACAACAGTACAAAGCTACAGTAATCAAGCCAATATGGTACTGGCACAAAAACAGAAACATAGATCAATGGAACAAGATAGAAAGCCCAGAGATAAATCCACACACATATGGTCAACTAATCTATGACAAAGGAGGCAAAGTTATACAATGGAGAAAAGACAGTCTCTTCAATAAGTGGTGCTGGGAAAACTGGACAGCTACATGTAAAAGAATGAAATTAGAACACTCCCTAACACCATACACAAAAATAAACTCAAAATGGATTCGAGACCTAAATGTAAGACCAGACACTATAAACCTCTTAGAGGGAAACATAGGAAGAACACTCTTTGACAAAAATCACAGCAAGATCTTTTTTGATCCACCTCCTAGAATAATGGAAACAAAAATAAACAAATGGGACCTAATGAAACTTAAAAGCTTTTGCACAGCAAAGGAAATCATAAACAAGACGAAAAGACAACCCTCAGAATGGGAGAAAATATTTGCAAACGAATCAATGGACAAAGGATTAATCTCCAAAAAATATAAACAGCTCTTGCAGCTCAATATTAAAGAAACAAACAACCCAATCCAAAAATGGGCAGAGGACCTAAATAGACATTTCTCCAAAGAAGTTATACAGATTGCCAACAAACAAACGAAAGGATGCTCAACATCACTAATCATTAGAGAAATGCAAATCAAAACTACAATGAGGTATCACCTCACACCAGTTAGAATGGGCATCATCAGAAAATCTACAAACAACAAACGCTGGAGAGGGTGTGGAGAAAAGGGAACCCTCTCACACTGTTGGTGGGAATGTAAACTGATACAGCCACTATGGAGAACAGTATGGAGGTTCCTTAAAAAATAAAAATAGAATTACCATATGATCCAACAATCCCACTACTGGCCATATACCCAGAGAAAACCGTAATTCAAAAAGACACATGTACCCCAATGTTCATTGCAGCACTATTTACAATAGCCAGGTCATGGACAAAACCTAAATGCCCACCGACAGACGAATGGATAAAGAAGATGTGGTACATATATATACAATGGAATATTACTCAGCCATAAAAAGGAACGAAATTGAGTCATTTGTTGAGACGTGGATGGATCTAGAGACTGTCATACAGAGTGAAGTAAGTCAGAAAGAGAAAAAGAAATATCGTATATTAATGCATGTATGTGGAACCTAGAAAACTGGTACAGATGAACCGGTTTGCAGGGTAGAAGTTAAGACACAGATGTAGAGAACAAACGTATGGACACCAAGGGGGGAAAACTGCGGTGGGGTGGGGATGGTGGTGTGTTGAATTGGGCGATTGGGATTGACATGTGTACACTGATGTGTATAAAACTGATGACCAATAAGAAACTGTACTGTAAAAAAACGAACAAATAAAACAACTAATACTAAACTTTCTTTGGGTTATTTGTATGGAAATATGTTAACATAAATGTTTCAGACATTACATGAAATTTCTAAAAATCTTATATGTTCTGGTATAATGTTATAAGTCATAATTCTAGTTATTACTTTAAAATGTATACCTCAGAAATAACTAAATTTCCTTGTCAATTTCATTATTATGAACTTTCATCAAATCTTTAACCGTGGTCATTTTTAAGTTTTTTGTCATTTACAGACAGTTCTGGGTATACTCTGATGCTTTTGCAAAAATGTTCTTATAAAAAGGTTTCATGAAAAAAAAAAAAACCTACCCAGAATTGACATAGATGTCAAGATGTCAAAATTAGTAGACAAGGACATTAAAATAGTATTTTATAATTATATTTCATATGTTCAAAAAGGTAGAGGAAAAGATGAACATTTAAGAAAGTGTGTAAACAACGAAGTCAAACTTTTGGAGATGAAAATAACAATGTCTTAAATAAAAACAAGTACAGTGAATGGAAGTAACAACAGATTAGACTCTACCAAAGAAAAACAGTGAACTTGAAGACACAGCAAAGTAGAAACTATGCATAAGGAAACACAGAGAGAAAAAAACAAAAACCAAAAGAACTGAAGAGATTATTAGTCAGCTGTGGAATAACTTCAAGTGGCCAAATGTTCATGTAATTAGAATCACTGAAGGAAATGACAGGTGAAAGATAGAAAAAAATATTTGAAGAACTAATGGACAAAATGTTCTTCTAGCTTCTTTTAATATTTGGAGATAGGGTTTTAAAAATGTAAAATGAGGTCACATGTGTGAGCCCTAATCCAATATGACTGATGGCCTTATAAAAAGAGGAAATCTGGACACAGACATACACAGAGGGAAGAACACGTGAAGACAGGGAGAAGACAGCCATCTACAAGCCAAGGAGAGTGACCTCAGAAGAAGTATAAAGAAGGCACTCAATATTTATTTTTGAATGAATAGATTTAGTTAAAATTAGGAATCATTTTTTTTCTCCAAAATAACATGCTCTTTGACTCAGTGCACCAACTTTCTCTGAGGAAATTATTTTAGAACTGTATAATGCCTACTTTATAAATCATGTAGGTTTTTATGACTCCTGAATCATTGGTTGGTAGACTAGCACTAAGTTTAGAGAAAATACATTTTATTTTGACTCATCACCATCACATTATTCTAAAATACATATGAGATTCCTATTTACAAAAAATATAATAATAATCTTTTCTCCTTTCCTAGTTAAGATGGGGAAGAAAGCTTTTGAGAGACAAGTCATTTTTATATTCCATGGATTTAAATAAGCTGAAATAGATTAAGTCAAAATTATGGTGCATAACATTTCTAAAAATACCAGACATAATTTTATGGCAAGAGTACATAGCAAACCTCAGTTTTATGCATTGTATTTTAGTATTCATATCACCCTGAAATACAAAGAAGTCCCAGGCTCATCATTAAGCACAAACCCTGTGTGTGAGCTCCAGGCAGTGTCAGTATGTTCTTGTAATTTCTACAAAACTAGGGAAATGGATAGTGAAAAGATCAGAGCTTCAATGCTAAATTGATGAATGGTTGTGGGAATGTTAATATGGAATTACTTTTTTAAAAGAGGATTTCAAATGCAAAGCAAAAGAGCATGAAAAACGTACTCATTAAAACTCAACTTAGGGGCTTCCCTGGTGGCGCAGTGGTTGAGAGTCCACCTACTGATGCAGGGGACACGGGTTCGTGCCCCGGTCCGGGAAGATCCCACATGCCGCAGAGCGGCTGGGCCCGTGAGCCATGGCCGCTGAGCCTGCGCATCCGGAGCCTGTGCTCCGCAACGGGAGAGGCTACAACAGTGAGAGGCCTGTGTACCACAAAAATAAAAAAAGACTCAACTTAGCTAAAAGGAGATTCAATTCTAAAATGGTGCCATTTTAAGGAAACAGAAGAAAAGGTTCATTCAACCATGGCTTTTTATCAATCTCTGCCCCTCTTAAACTCCACAGAAGTGTTCAAGAGTTTAAAATGCTCAGAATAATCCACTTATATTTATTAAAAAGTGAATTTTTCAAGGGCAGCACTGTGACTTTTGTGTCTCCCCATCTTTTATCTCATTACCCTATAGGTGAGCAGTGTTGGGCAAAAGGATGCATTCAATAAATGGATATCTTTTACTCATGTTACCCTCCAACCTCAGAAAGACCTCTAGTTCCTTGATCCCTCTTCTCTCTCTTAGCTATCAGCTGCTTCCTGCCTTTACTTCTTTCTCTTTTAGCTGAGTGCCCACAGCCCCATACTTTGAGCACTCTTTTGCCATCTTCCTCAAATCTCCTGCCACGCCAATGATTTATTCTACTTGCTTGGAAAGCCTTCAAACTTGAGAAAACTCAAACATCACCAACTCTGGCCTCCATTCTGGCTACCCAATGCAGCTTTAAAAAAAGCACATCAAGCAATTGGTGCCAATATTAACATGGGGTCTTCAACCTTAGCTGGACCCTCAATGCTGCCCAATAGTCCTTGGTCAAACCATTGCGCAGAAATGGTTTCAAAGCTTTCCCACTCTCCTAAAAGTTCTAACCCCACCGCAGACATCCTCTCTCTCAGCTGAAGACCTTACATCACAGAGAGAAGTGCTTGAAATTTCAGCAAAGCTACAAATGTGTCTGCACCTCTCCCTAGACTTCCTTTCTCTCCCCCTGGTATAATGGAAGAGGGGACTGAGCCTCCACCTAATCTCTGAAGCTCATGACTTTCAGTTGTCACAGAGACATGGCTCAATTAATGATTCCCTCTCTATCACCTCTATCTTTAAGTGGTTGAAGGTTTGTCCTTCAGAAGAAAGAAAATATGTATTCTATGTTGTTTCAGAGGGCAAAACATAGATCAAAGAATGGAAGTTTCAGGGAGTCACAATTTTTACTTGATAGAGAACCTACAACAAAAATTTAACAGGTTGCATCACAATAAGTTCCATATCATGAGAGATATTCAAAGAGAAGTTGAATATGATAAAACAATAACAACAGTTACTATTTGCTGAGTACCCGTAATGTGCCAGACACTATGCTAGGCATTTGCATAAATATCTCGTTTAACACCCACCACAACTCTGTGAAACCAGTATCATTATTCCTATTTCCTTCATAAATAAGCTGAAGTTCATAGAGAAAGGTCACTTACCCAAGATCACATACAGGTAAAAGTTAGAAGGTAGGATTTGAAGCCAGGTGTTTCTGACTCTAAATTCCTCCAACCTACCACCACCACCATTCTTTCCTTAAGTCCATCATCCATCCCAATGGAAGGAGAAGTCTAAAGAAACGATATTTAAAGCTCACTTTCAAATTTAAGAATCTCTAATCATCAACCCATTAGTTCAAGATGGTTAGGGGAATTTAATTATAAACATCCCACAGAAAGACAGCCTTGTGAGCTTGAACTCTGAATACTGACAGGTGAATAAAAATGTTTCTTTGCAGCAAACATAAAGCCATCAGAAAACAGCATCATAAGACTAATTCCTTTATAATTTTTTAAGAATGCTAACAAAATGAGACATATTATTTCCCGTATTTTAATCACTTCTATCTTTTTTGTGTTTCTATACCCTTCATTTTCTTTTTGTGCAGAAAAAAATAAATTTTGTTTCAGATTGCTGCATGAAAGATTACAATTTGAAGAATTAATTAAATTTGAATTTATGATCTATTTTCATTCTATTAAGAGTGATTATTTAATTCCATAAGGAATCCATAGGATTATAGTAAAAGCAAGATGCTTTCCTGGATTACAAAAAGTAAGGTGGCATTTCCCTGGGATTTGTCATACCTCAAGGTAGGTTAAGACATTCCTACTCAAATAAGCTCAGACTAAAAATGATTAGAGTGGAATTTTCTTTCTTAGAAAGTCCAATTACATGAGTATGTCCTTATTATAATAGACAGGTTAGCATTCAGATACTTTATTAACAATTCAGTTAGAGCTCCCAAGACCCCTCTATAGTACATATCTTCAACAATACCTCTCTTTACATTCCAACAAGTTGGTTTAACCAGTGAAAAAAGGATCATTTCTTATCTGTATTCTTTTCAATCTAAGGCTTTCTTTCATTCCCTGTGCCTTCCTCCCAGATCACACTTCTTTACCTCTTATCTAAACTATGATAAACACTTTCTAACTTATCTCCAGTCTCTGATATTACACTGCCAGACTCAGTTTCCAAATAACAGCTCTTAGCTTGTCACTTCCCCCTAAAACAAACAAACAAAATACCCAGTGGATTTCTACTAACTACAAAATATAGTCCAAATTTTGAGGCAAAAAATAAGATACTAATGACCTAAAAATTACACTTATGAATTCCATTTCTAACAGTATAGCAGACTAAATGCCCTGACTGACCTGCATAGCTAAAACAACTAAAATGCTAAATAAAATGTAAAAATAATCTTTTGAAACTTATTGTTGGGCTCACGTGAAAAAATATTCGAGGACCTAAAACATAAATGACAGAGGGAATCCCTAATGGTCTTGAGCTCCTCTGTAATGGCTACATCATGCCTAAGAAGCAGTAGAAAGACCGTAGTCCTCACCTAGAAGTAAGGATGGTTAACCCCAAGATACACTTGGATCCCAAAGGGCATTACACTTAGTGTAAGAATGAACAAGAAATAAACAGAAGGAGAAAGCTGGAAAACTTATCTTAAAACTTATCCTGGTGCTGAAGTGAAAGGAGGGAAATCTGCCTTGAGAAGCATATGTGGTCTCTGCTCATGGTTTTATAGGTCTGAATTCTCAATGCCTTTATAGGCCAAAAAACTTCAAATGAATCATTTACTTAAAGTGATCTCATGTTGGTAGTACCACCACACAACTCTCAAAAGCAAAGTCAAATTCCCTCTGGAAGAACCTACTTCAAATCAGGCCTCAAAGAACTCCAGTGAAAATGAGTGGCTCATAATCAAAAATCTAAAAAAAAAAACCATGTCAAATTTTGCTGAGTGGAAGTAAGCAGAAACAGCAGAGAGCAGAGTCCAATATATGCAAATCTCAGATACTGTAATTATGAAACAGATTATGAAATACCATGTTTAATATAGTAAAGAATTATTAAAGCTTGAAAATAGAGCAAAGAATAACAAACTATAAAGATGGACAAAACTAACTTAAAAAAAAGTAATAGAACTTCTGTAAATAAAAATAAAATTGAAATCAAATGATAATTTTCCAATCTCATCACCCATCAGATTTCTAATTGTTGGCTAAATGTTTCCTGGCCTTTCTTACCGCTGTTCTTTTGCTCCCATTACTCTCCCATTCTAAACTATATTTTTCTCTCTCTGCACTTTGAACTCATATCCATTGATTCCAATGTCAACTCTTCCATTTAGCCACATTAGACATCTTTCCAAGTGAAATTATTCTTATGTGTTTCCATGCTTTATTTATACATTATATGTGATAGTTAGAATATCTCTCTTTGCTTAGTTAGTTCCTGCTAGGTCTATTTGCCCAAATAAATTATAAAAAACTTGAGGAAAAGAGGCCATGATACAAGCAACTCTGTTTGTCCCAACACACCTGGCTAAGTATCTCACCCAGAAAAAAGAGTCAATATATGTTGATTGAACAGAATTAGAGTGAAAAAGTATTTTTTTTCCTTTAATGTACTCCCATTTGGTAGTCATAGAAACTGAAGCAATGAACAACAAAGAGACCCACTGGGGCTAATTCTCACTGCAGATTATTTACAAAAGTGAATCTAAAATTGCATCCCCTGGCTCTATATCCTGCTGTCTTTCCACTGAGCCAGATTTATGATAGCAGGAGACCTATATTCTTTCTTGCATCAAAATAAGTCTCAGTTTTTCTCAAATTTGTTATGATATTATTATGTTAATAATTTAAAAATGTATTTAAGACCAATTCTGTCAACCTTTCTTAGTGGGTTTTTAGGTCATTAACACAAGTTGTTGAACTGAATTAGAGCTGAAAAATCTTTTTTGTACTTTTGAGGAGAGGTAAAGTGATACAAGGTAGATGGTAGGCATACTGGGCACTAAAAAGAGGATGACTTGGGGTGAGATCTGGCTTGGGGGACCTAAGAGACTTTAAACTAGAGTGTAGGTTGTCTATGGGTTGTACAATAATCGAGAAGGTATTAGAGAGGGAAGAAAAATAATTAAATAGAAAACATGCATAATGATAAAAAAAGAAATAGGATGGAAAGGACACAACGGGAATTAAATATAGTAAATATCTTTGAGAGAAAGGAAAGCATTCACTGAAAAACAATGTGGATAATCTTATAAGCATCAGGTAAACAGTCTACCATTCTTTAATACTCTTTCTCTTGGATAATACCAAAATGGTTTCAATTTTTAAAAAGGAAATTTGGCATGAAAGGTTCTGTAACATGGCCTGCCCACTTATGGGATTTAGGGTAAAAAATGTAAACCAGCTGTGATATTGAGGTTTAAGAATCATCTGTTGCCCATATTCAGTAGCTTTTCCCATGGAATTACAAAAAGAATTGTATGATAGATAGTCTACATCCTAATTATATAATTACACAGTAGAAAAGAACAGCTGAAGAGGAGCCATTTCATCCTTGTGTCCAATGTCTGCATAATCTACATCTCACATAATGGATGGAGCTCTTGCTATATAGTAAACCATAATTTTATTATGAAAGAATGAAATGTTGGCTTTCATATGGGATTAGACTACATATGCTCAAACCAGTAGAGATAAAAGTAGGACTAATCTAAAGCTTCAACCTGAACATCAACCAAATCCAAAAGAATTATTATTAAAATTTAAATTCTTTTAAATTTAAAAGAATTATTATTAAAATTTAAAATTATTATTAAAATTTAAATTTTAATTATTATTAAAATTTTAAATTTAAATTAGGGAAAAATGTTCCTAACTTAGTTCCTCTGCTCTTTTCATGTGCAGCTACTCTACTCCCAAAGCAGGAATATAAGAGTGTATCCCAGCAGATAAAGATATTAAGGGCCAATGCCAAAATTTTCCAGGTGTAAACCTAAGGTAAGTTTCTGAACCTAATGGAAAATCTAAGTGCTGAGCTCAGTGTAGGGAATCAATCATCTATTTTAGCAACTTTCTCTGTGTCCTTGATGTCAAGAGAGGTTATATGTGCTGTAACTCTCAGAAAACTCTCTCCCTTCCAGGTCAACAGATAGCAATTCTAAGTGCAGAAAATATTATCACAACTATTAGCTATTCAAGAACGGAGGAATGTGAAGTCAAAGAAATAAGACGATTCACAAGCTCAGCTACCCTGGAAATATGACATAATGGAAAATATTACTTACAAAGTGTTGGAGGGAAAGTAGATTGGGGAAAACTTATAAGGAAAGATGCAGAAGCCTCACTGTGCAAACCAGTCACCAGCAGGTGACTTTTCGAGACAACTGTAGCAAAACCTTTTCTGACCTTAATTCCTAATCTTTATTAAAACCATAATGAACTCTAGAGTTATTTTGGTAACGAACAGAGAAGCTGACCAAAATAAACAAGTGAAATAATCATTGGCAAAATCTTTCACTTAAATTTTCCAGGGTAAAAACATCCTGGACCCTTCTCTACTCATTTTTCTTCGTTGTGTTTTGACCTCTCTCCATCGTGTGGGGTTTCCGGTCGGCTAGCAAAACTCTCCTCACAGAGCCCATGTCTTTGCTTACTGCAGCAACATGTCTTTCACTGCTACAACATGTGACATGCTCAGGCTCGGAAATGGATTCGGATCAGGCTACCGAGACAAATTGCAGAGAACAGCTTGCTCAAACTCTGGGGGAAAGATGCTGACTTACAGTAATTGATAAGGTCATTCCTGCTGGATGATCCTCTAGTGGAGGAAAGGTAGCTACTCTGCTTAGGAGAGAACTGGTAACATCAGTTCCAGAAAAATGGCTTCACATTTCACATGACATCTAAGAATTATATCACTCCCTGTAGTCCACCGTATAACAAGAAGTTTGTAGCTTTCATTCTGTAAAAATTATTAATTATTTGTGGCTGAAAAATGAATCAGTGAAGTTAACCTACATTGTCAGGTTTGATTTATCTGGAGGTAAACAACATTCTAAGAGGATTTAGTGGGCTAGTGTTTAGTAAAAGGGTATGTCCAGGTCATGGCACTACATAGATTTAATGTCCAAACATTTAAAAACTCCTTCATTATTGGGCTGAATAAGAAAATGACAGCCATCATTTAGTGACCTTAGAATGTCCTATTTGTAACAGACTTTCAGTAGTGAATCTAACCTCCCATCAGGCTAGGGTTAAATAAATGACAAGTTATTTTTCTGAGTTTAAGATTAATGTTGAGGGGCCCTGTTATAAATCTGTTCTTCTAAATAGAACATTAAATTACAATTATTTGGAGGAGTATGTGAGGGAGGAAAGAAGAGAGAAGTGAATAATTTTTTTGTTCTCTTTCACTTTATTTCATTTGGTTGGTATCTCTACATCCCATCATAATATTTTTCTGTCGATATAGTGATTGCTACAGTAACCACCTGTGCTAGACAAGCACCTGCCTTAAAAATGCAATTTTTAGCAAAGATTTAAATTGCAAACTAGAATTCCAAGGCCCCCTGCCAAAACAAACTCACTCTTCTTTTGAAGAGTATGTTGTCTCCCAAGGAAGGTTTTCCTGTACTGCACCCTGTATTTTGACTTAATAGTAAATCTCTCTTTCTTACTCTCTCACTAAATGTTTTTCTCTCTTGTCAGCTGGTTCAAGGCAATATCTGCACCAAGATCTCAAACAGCAAAGTGGGAGGCCCTTTTCAAATTCTAAAAACAAACTTCTCTCAGTTATTATCTCACTCATAGTTCAGGGATCACTTTGTTCCCTACACACTTTTGCAGCAATGAAGATTTCCAAGAGAAAATTATGAATGTGACAAGCTCAGCAAATGTAGAATATTTGTTTATGTTATTGAAGCTTTCTGGGGGGAGCATACGAGGGCTTATTTTATAAACTGGCTCTGAAGAAAACTAAGAAGCTCTGTCCTTTACTTCTCATGTCTCCTGGTTCCCAGGATACAGTGGTGCCAATGGAATGAGCCCAGGCTCTCAAGAGAGACCAGTTTGAATCTTTACTTAGTCAAAAGAGGTATCAACCCATCATGCTACCTCTTTTGGCATAAACCCATTAATCCAGGTAGTGCTAAGAGATGAAAATCAAATGTGAATTTTCCTAATGAAAACGCGTGGAGTTTTGGCACCATTTCAATATGAGATATCAGAAAGCCAGTGTCCCTTCTTAAGGAATTTTTTGGTTTCTTCATGAGTTTTCATTAGGAAAAGTCACATTTAATTTTAGAAAAATGGCCAATGGAGGCCCTAGGAAGTGTTTTTGAGAGATGAAGCAAATGCCAAGTGAAGACATCTCACTGAATGAATTCAGTTATAAGACAGGAAGAAACCTTGCTGAGCACTTCATAGGATTAAAATCCTTTATCACTATGATGTTCCACCATGAAACACACCCATCAGTAGGAGTTCCATAAACAGCTGGCAATAGGAATAATTAAAAGAAAAAGCAGTTGACTTTGTGTTTGACATGGAATGGGACTAAAATCCCTTACATTATTAATGAGTCTCATCACTTGCTAGTTTCTTTCTTATGACTATTGGGAGACACTCCTCTGTGGATCTCTTGTGTTTCTATGCATCTTGCTGGGTACACCAAGAGTTCAAGGTCCTGACTGCTCTTTACTGGGGCCATTTCTCAGGACTGTACTTGTAGCAGTGTTGGAAAGATGAAGTAACCTCTCCTCCAGGGCAAAGAGCAGATTTGCTTACTGTTTGCTATAAAACTGTAGGTCCCACAAGCTCAACGCTCCTCAGCTACAACACAAACCCTCCGCATGTACAATATCCACCCTGCATTTCTTGTTACCACCACCTACCCCGGGACCAGAGGTCAAAGGGAACCAATACAAACATGATGCTACTTGCAGTGCTGTGAATAATAAAATCCTTTGTCTCTTGGATTCTACCAACATCCGTGGAATAGCAACAGGCTAAGTCATTAGTCTGTAAGTTGGGTAAAATCAAGTCCCAAACCCAACAATGATGTATTTTGCATCTCCTGTGTAGCTGTAACCTTCTTGAGGATAGTATTTGTTTTGGATTCATTTTTGTACCACCTGAACACAGTGCTTACATGGAATAAGCACTAAGAAAAATGTATTGAATAGTTAGATGATTAAATTTAAACTAACTTATTTACCAACATTACAATAGCAAATTTTGTGTTTAGGCTTACATGAAAGAACCTATGACTGACTCTAAAATAGACCTGGAATCCATGTTCAAGATAAAAAGTGGGAAAAAATGAGAAAAATATACAGTGACCCAATATAATATCAATAAGCTTAACTCTTATACCCGAACAGAAGAAAATAATACCTTACATTTGAACAATGATTTATATCTTCCAAAGTTCTTCCACAGTTCTTATTTTGAACTTCAAAACACATAGGTAGGGAAAGTACTGTTATCCCCTAGTGAATAAGAAAAGTGAGTTCATAAGACAAACCCAAGGTTGTCCAGCTGGTGAGTGGCTGAAAAAGTTCTACAACCCAGATTTCCACTCCTCAGACTTAGGGTTCATTCCAAAATGCAGCATTATCCACAGTATCGTAATTTATCCATATTGCTTCTTCTGAAAGCATGCACTGATTAAATTTAATAGATATAGTCCTGCCATTCTTTTCAAATTTGTTCTGTGTGTATGGTTGGGAAAGAATGTAATTTCATTATTTAATAGGAAAAACAGGCCTGCAAATCTTTTCAAGTATGACCTGTTTTGAATATTACATCTTCTCACACCCCATATACTGAACTCAACAAAGCAATGAAGCTAGAAGACTGAATAGATACATCTATTTCAGTGCAAATTTCAAAAGCTAGCCAATACACTCAAGATTCTCTTTTAAAATAAAACATAAATCCCACAGTGTAGTATCTATTAAATCATATATTTGGTAATAGACTAATTTTTTATTGTTTTATTTGGGAACAGGGCCAGGCTTAAACCACCATTAACACAAAACTTATTAGTTTTAAATTTCCCAAATCCTCTTTCTAGATGCTCTATAGTCAGGTGTGAACTCTTAAAGGACTGCTTTTTTGCACTAGTTTTCCATATTTTAAAAGCAGCTTAATTTATGACAATATATGCTATCACATGCTAAGTGAAATAAACTGCCTAAAAGGCAAACAAAATGTACGTAAGTGTTATACAAATCAGAAATCATTCGCATATCCATGTTTTTCCCTAAGAAAAACTATGAAATATAAGCAGTTAAAACTTTCCTTCAGATCTCTGTGTCTCTCTGCTCAGTACTATCTCCTCCAGAGTATTTGGGGCTTTTATCTGACATATGAGATAAAACCACCAGTGTTTGAATAACTGAGTAGTTCTGCTTTCAGTGATGCAGCTTGTTGCAAAAAATAATCAGCTTGATATATCAAGATCATATTTCATAATTTCTAACTTCTACTTAATTGATAAACTCCAAAATTCTAGGCTGGCAAAAATAACACACTTTCATGTGTTATGGGGCGGAAGGGAGAGATGAGTGAGGTCATGAAAACTCTGCCCACATAAGGCTACTAACTGCTCTCAGTGAATCCAGTGGTGGCAGAGCATCACTGCTTTAAGTTATCGTCCATTTTCAATTTGATTTAGAAGTCCCCTGAAGAAGGTCATAAATCACCCTGGATTCACCTGTTTTTAGGAAAATGCTATCCATACACAGTTGCCCCTTGGCATCTGTGGGAGATTTGTTGGAGGACTCCCTGGGATACTCAAATAGAGGATGCTCAAGTCCCTTGTATAAAATGGTGTAGTATTTGCATATAATCTATGCACATACTCCCATGTGTAGATTACTTATAATACCTAATACAACATGAATGCTATGTAAACAGTCGTAAATACAATGTAAATGCTATGTAAAGAATTGCTGGTGTGAGGCAAATTAAAGTTTTGCTTTTTGGAATTTTTTGGAATTTAAAAAATTATTTACAATCTATGGTTTGTTTGAATCCATGAATGTGTAACCCTCAGATACAGAGGGCTGACTGTATGTACAATTAACCAAATTTCTGGCTATGTGTGTGTATTTCTTTTGTCATTCTTAGTTGTATCACATACCTAAAATAAGAAATACCTATGAATTTATGTTATTTATGTAAACCCTAGACTAGAGGAAGATAATCTGATATGGTAGTGAATTTTCTAAAGAAAGAGTAGGAAAGGGAAAAGAGGGAGAGAGTAAGAGAGTGAAGGAGTAAATAAGGGATAGAAAAAAGTGAACAGAGAGAAGACAGAAAAACCCTCTTTCAAGGTTGCCCAGCAAAATGACCTTGTGTTCTTATCTACATCATGTTCCTGCTTCTGCTCAATTCCAAGCTTGTTCTCAGGTTACTAGCCTGGTAGAGACCACCGAGTTAATGAACCTGCCTATCTTTTACCTAACATATAGTCACACAGGGTTTTATTTCAATTCTTATTGGAGCTACCACTCAATACACAGGCAATAAAATCAACCATATGGTAGTCCAATTTCAATTTCAGACCTTAAATGGATACTTAGGTATTATCTTCATATTAATAAAGACATAACTCATATCTGAGAAGACATAATTAACCCTCATAAGTACATCAAATCTAACAAAATCTAATGGTAGAATTTTCTTAAATGAATCATCACTTAAACAGTGTCAACAAGTAACAACGTACAGACCTCCAAAAAGGCTAAGCCAGTCAAAAATAATGTATTTCCTACATCAGAGAAGACTCTCTTCTTTATGCTCATTAATTTGCCATTTATAATTTCCTTAGAAGTCTACTTCTCTATTCCGAAGAATAAAGAGTTCTGAGAACACTGTTACACTGTATAATATGTAGCTACTTATCAACAATCTTGTCATTTGATAGCAAAAGGGGGAGGAAGAACTAGATGAATGGTGATTTTCCTCTTTCCAGGAACATGAGCAAGCAGAGCTTCACATGTCATCTTTCCTGTGATATTGCAGAACAGAATTGTAACTAGAAAATTTATAACTGTGAATGAGAGGAAATTAATGAAAATTAGTTGGTAACTTTGCTGTAATTCTGCTAATATCAAAAGTAAAGTAAGCTCTGCTAAAGACAATGTGTCCATCATATAACATAACTGCACTTCATTTGGTCTTGTAAACCAGAGTTATCACCTTGGAACATGGGTGTTCATCAAGAAGTCAGAATGTATTTCTGCTTCTGCTTCTGCTTCATATTGTGAATCCAGCCCCAAAGTAGATGTTGCGGGAAACCCAAATGAAATTTTAAAAAACAGACTTCTATTATCGAGGACTTGAAAATCTGCTTGAAAGTGCTGGGTTCTGTCTCTTCTGTTTATTCCTCTCCTTCCTACACAGGTCTGTATGTGATCCACTCCTAGGTGAGCAGCTCTCTGTTTCCTCTCAGAATTCAAATAGAATCTTCTATTTCCTCGGCCATATCAAGAAAATCAACTTGTTTTTCTAAGTGAATGAGGAGGTCCTCTCCAACTGGCATCAGCCTTTCCCAACCGTCACAGCAGAAAACCATCCTACAACTTCAGGCCCTCCTTGCTTTTCCTACTTCTTGCCACTTACCATGCTGATCTTAGGAGAGAAAATTCTCAGATATCCCTCTTTTTTCCAGAAGAAAATAAGAGATTTGAAGAACAGCAGCAGATTCAGGAGATATGACCAGTCACAAGTACAATGCCTTCACAAGACATTTTGTCCCTGAGAGTGAGGGGTATAACCCATTTTGCTATGCAGAATGAAAGTACTTTAGGACTTGTAAGCTCTCTGTTCCTTATGGCATGAGCAAATGAAACACACAATAAGTGCCTAGTAGGAACATGAACCACTGAATAAACATAGAGACTATTTGACTGCCTGTGTGTTCCCTTTTAGATGTCAAGTTCACCCAACAAACACAATACGAGCTTTTGTAGACTCGTGACAAACTGGTTAAAAGTAATGGACATTTTTTCAAAAGATCTAACAACAGTGTGTCAAAAATATTTACTCAAAGTTTTCATTAATGTATTTCTTTTCAGCACTGCTGAAGCAGTGCATTAATGACAAATTAAATCAAAGTCCGCAACTCAGTTTCCTAAATTTCACAATTAATAGGACCAAAAATAACATAGTAATTTCTGTAGGATGAGGAGACTTAACACTTAAAAATATTCCACATTATTGATAAATTCAGTTCATTTTCACAAATGGAGTTTGTTTCAATTCTCGGCTGTTGGATGATGGT
Organism: Phocoena phocoena; assembly: GCF_963924675.1. Lineage (NCBI taxonomy): Eukaryota > Metazoa > Chordata > Mammalia > Artiodactyla > Phocoenidae > Phocoena > Phocoena phocoena. The sequence continues at coordinate 81,158,468 of NC_089220.1, forward strand.
TTGACTTGGAGCAAAGGCAATGTTACTGGATAACAGCCGAGGTGCGCTTGTTTGAGTAGGGCTGAAAGATCCGATGCAGGATTTCCAAGAGTGTGAATTACAATTCCAATGATATCAGAAGCAACTAAGTCTGTTCTTTAGAAGTGCGGACATAAAAGAAGTTTGAGGTTTTCTTATTTCGAGCTTTAATTGAGGTCTAGGCTGTAATTCATTTTCATCCCTGAGTGAGTGGTAAAAACATACACAGCAGGTAATTCACACCACCTCAAAAACTGTTGGTGCAGTCAGAAGACTAATCAGGGTAAGCTTCCAGTAGCAAATTATCAGCTACAAATTAAAACCTTGCCTCATGCTTGCTAAAAGCAACCTTCCTTTTCACCAACACACACATGTGAATATTAGTAACTGTTGGACTGCAGCAGGATGGGAAGATTAGGGATCCTACCTACTTGCATTAAAGAGAGCCCTGGAAAGGTGTGAAATAAACTAGACTTCAAACAATGTTAAATTTTTGTCTTAAAAATGAAGAGTCATCATAATCCCAGGTGGTGTGGTGTTTATTCTGAGAATGGAGATTTAATGTCACACACAAATAACATAGTAAGCTTAGATTCCAAATAGAGTTTAAAACAGTTTGCATTTAGGTCCTGGGTAAGCATCTTCTTGAACTATATTTCTCAAAATAAACACAAAAGACTGCTGACAACAATAGGAATTAATTAAATTCCTGATATTAATTAATATCAAGGAAATAGAGGATTATCAGATAAAAATTCTTTGATTCTTCTGGCTTTAAGCCATAACCTCAATATAATTTAAAAGTATACTTTTAGCACTTAACCTTCTCCATAATGTTTGCTTAGATGATGTTGAAAATTGTTTCAAGAAAGCTGCAAAGTGGCAACGATAATACATAAAGAGTTCAAAATGGCTGCACACATCTGATAAATATATACACTATATACATAATTATGTCATTGGCTTAAATGACCATAATTGCACCTTTTGGACTGTAGATCCAGTTTTAGTTCCATCTCTCTCTGAACAAAGCTGTTAGAAGAGCAATAGAGTCATGGGAATACACACCGTAAAAATATTGTGCTTCACTAGAGAGAATTTTCTAATCCCCCAAATCTGCACTATTTTTAATTTGGAAAATAAAGAGAGAGCGAGCAATACCTTGATGTAGATTAGCAAAAGAAAACTTTCCTTTAAGAAAAAAACACATCCTGTTTTTAGAGCTGTGTGGACCCACAGCAAATCTCTGACCTGCCCAGCACTTTGTTTTTCCATCAAGTGTCTGTCTTTAAAGGGTACCAAGAAACGCCTTTCTGAAAACTCAGATAAATCACTCAAGAGTTGCTAAGCTGATTTCCTGAATGCCAAATTTCAAGCCTGAAGCAAATTTAAACACTCTCATTGAAATCTCTGGAGGGGGTGAAGGAGATGGAGAAGGGAACAGAGGTTTAAAAATGGAAATCTGGAAACAGCCTTGTGTACCACTGCAACGCCCTCACTCTAATCAGGAGCCACTAAGTCGTTCACTTCTCTAAACTCACAGAGGTTTAATGCACGCTGGACCCTGCTTGGTAATCATGTACATAAGTCCTGGGTTCATCTACACGGGCACAGATATATTTCTGACTGACTGCATCATAAAAATTCTGTGCGTGTGTGTGGTATGTGTGTTCAGCTTAATTTACCAATTTCTCTATAATTGAGGCAAAATTATCATACATGAGGAAGGGTTGAGAGCTCTCAGCCTTTTTTCAACAGATCCCTGTTTACTTTTTAAGACCTGGCTGCTTTGTCCAGTTACACTGAAAGAAACAAGTATTTTCTAAGTTCTTCCTCTAAGTAAGGCAGTGTGCACTGAGGATCTTCTTGGGAAACGGTATGTTTGCAGCAAAGCCAGTCTTGGGTTTGGACTCCAGTTGGAAGAAGAAAACAAAACAAACCTGGGATGACCGTCTGTCTTACTTTAAAGGTCCCTGAACATTTCTTGGAAGAGTTAAGTGATACGCAAGTCTCATTAAATCTAAGATAACTGTTTGATCTGTTTACTCAATAGATGAAACACAAAACTGTTCTTTAAAAATCAGTTAAATTGCTTAAAGAAACAACAAATTCATACATCAGCCCATTCTTTATGTTCGAAAGTGCAATTTATGGGGCTAAACGAAAGTAAATGTCATACCTTTAATTTCGTAAAAAGTTATGTACAAGTCTATTATTCCAAATAATCACATAACAGAGAACAGCTACCTTTCTGCTCAGTGGGGTGCCATTTTATAGACTTTAAAATTCGCTAAGTTCAAGCAGCTTTCATTCTAAATAACACATGTGCTAAATATGTCACATTAAAAGTGCTTTTGGCATGTAAATGATCCGTTTTCTCATAGAAATGCTTTTAAAAGAATCTGAGCTCACTTTTTTTTTTTTTTTTTTTTGGAAATTCTAAGTGCATTGAATTTCATTGTCCTACAGAACCGTGCAGAGTTGAGTGAAGTGAAACTGCAGGGACAAACCAGCCGTTGTCAGCCTGTGTACTTATGTATCATTTGAACTGTCAGAAGTATATAGAGTTCTATTTGCTTCAACATTATTTTCTGTTCCAATCCAGGGGAAATTTTCTCTTTCGCTCTCTTTTTTTCCCCCTGGAACTAAGTGTTAGCAGGCAGCGCCAGGTCTAAAAAGTTGGTGATTTACTGTTAAAACATAAGGCATGTGTATGAACAAGTTTCCTGTGTATTCCCTTAATTCTTTAAACTCTTTGCTATTTCTTCTGTTCTTTAACAATGAACAATAAAGTTGATATTTTTATGGGTGATTTAAGGTGCTTACCCACAAAAAAACTAATTCAAAATTCTTGTGCATAATACGAATAAAACTGAAAGCATAATCTCTCCCTCTTGTAGCTTTATCATAATGCTGCATACGGAGGCGGCTTCCCAGCCATACGTGCAGCCTACTAAGGAGGAGTGTTTCAGAACTTCTGGATTGATTATTCTTTCTCCCTCTTTGCAATGCCATATAGTACAATTTGATGATATCAGCTATCTTCTGCTTTTAGAGATCTTTTAATTTCGTGTATTAAAACAGAGCAATGTGAATGCAGCTGATATTCATTATGCAGTTTGTATAAATTATTTCTCATAGACTATGTAGCTTCAGGGGTCTCCCTGAATTTTAACTTCACCATCCCTTTCCTATATAAAGCAAAAAATGTCTCAAGAAATAACTCATAAATAATATGTATAACAATTATAAGCAAAGGAGTTGGTTTTAGGGTAGGAAAATCCATAATATAACCTTCAAATGTAAAATGAATTTAGAATATGAGTGGGGTTGCCAGATTCAGCAAATAAAAATATGAGACAACAAGTTTGAATTTCAGATGAACAACAGATAACATTTCAGCGTTACAATGCCCCATGCAATATTTGGAACATAATTACACTACAAAAGTATTCACTGTTTATCTGAAATTCAAATTTAACTGGGCATCCTATAATTTATTTGGCAACTCTAAATATGAACCTAGTTAAAATGTATAGCTTAAATAATGCAATATAAACTTTTCACATAAACAGGTCTATTTACTTTTTTGATTTAGGCAATGATTATCCATTACATTTATATACTTTACCCACTCTGATACCAACACATTCCTAAGGAACAGATTCAAGTTTTTTCATCTAATATGATTACCCAAGAATGCAGACAGGCAGATACAGCAAAAGAGTTCCCTTTTATCTGTTCAACTAGAATTTGAAAAATTGCAAGTGTGTCTGTTTTATGGATATCAAAATGTTTCCTTCCCCTCAATTTCTCTATTTTATCACTTAAATATGTTTACCTGAAAACTCATTTCCTCTAAATGTAGGACTGTATTTCAATTTTCTAGTAAAATCAGACTATTCTATTGATGAGAACTGCTTTTAGAAAGAGGGCTTACATTTATTGAGCACCTATTATGAGCCAAAGGCTTTAATACTTTAAACTTTATTTAATCATTACAAGACCCTGAAAGCTACATATCAATTATGATCTTCATTTACAAAGCTAGCACAAGTTACAGAGCTAATATGGGTAGTGGTGTGACTGGTAGCCAAGTCAATTGAATGTGAAAGTCCATATTCTTGTCTCTATGAAAGGCTGCCTCAGAATAGTTGGCAAAGTCTTACTTCCTTCTGTCTTTTCAAGATAAGATGAGACTTGGGAAAACCCAAGATGGTAAAATCAGGATATGACTCTTGCACTAACTCAACACTGTAAGAAGGAACATTTATTTTTCATTTAGCTGTTCTTTTAGCAAACCTAAAATGGATCAGTTAATGAAAATTTTTCTATAACAGGTCCTTGGAACGAGAACATTTCTTCCTACATTTTTTCTGCCCTTTAGATTCATTTCCATAACATAGAATAGTTAAGAATTAGATACCCACAGAGCTCAATTTTAGAAGAAAAGTCTTAAGCCAAATCTACATTAAGCCTGTAACTCGTTCATAAGCCCCAGGAGCTACTTCTTTGCACCAGGCCCCTCAACAACCACTGGGAATTATTCATTAGCATTCACAGTGCGAAAAATGCATGGGTAACACCACTGCATTTTGTAAAATGCAATTTTTGGCAGGTTGACTAAAATCTTGGCAAGCATAACCATTTTCCCCAAATGTATTTGCATATAGGCTTACTGATTTTTATTACTCTATCTGGACTCTCTCCAAATTCTCCCTGTCCCTAAACTCACTTCAGTAAAGCTTTCTTATAAATGAAAAAGCCCTATTAGAACAGGTGGAAACATGAAACTAGCACTTTATGTATTATAAACGAAAAGCCCTAAAATATATTCAGAGGCATTTATTTACTGTGTTTCTAAAACTACATTTATTCTTGATAAAGTAGAAGTGTTTAACCAGGAAGAAAACCTTCCTAGGGAGCATTCTAAGACAAGAACACAAATCCTGAGAAAGTTGTGTAGGAAGAAAAAAGAGGCCCTGTAATTTTTATTTTAGTATCACCACCAAGCATTCAAAGGTTATGGGCTAATACACATAATTCATAAAGTTGATCTGAATACACACACATACACACACACACATACATAGTCAGCCCTCCATATCTGTGGATTCTGTATCCAAGGATTCAACCAACTGCACATGGAAAATATTCAGAAAAAGATTCCAGAAAGCAAAACTTGAATTTGCTGTACGCCAGCAACTATTTACATAAAATTACATTGCAATAGGTATTATAAGTAATCTAGAGATGATTTAAAATATATGGAGGGCATGCACAGGTTATATGGAAATACTATGCCATTTAAGTAAGGGACTTGAGCATCCATGAATTTTGGTGTCCTTGGATCCTGGCACTGATACCCTGCAGATACTGAGGGATGACTATGTATATTCAGGCAAACAGATGTACAAAGGAAACACTGACGAACAGGGTACATTTGCTCTTTCTCAACTATATTTACAAAAGCAAATGAAACTGAATGAGGACACTTTAAAAATAAGACTCCAAGTCTTTTACCACAAATCTTTAGATAATGTAGAGAGAAACAATGAACACAATCCACCAGGATGCCGGTCTTGCTTCTCCCCCCTCGTTGATGCCATCACATCAGCCACATTGCCGAGGACAGCTTTTGAGTAATGCAGAGAATATTTGAGAGGATTAATTGAATTGATGGTGTTGCTGACCTTATGAAAGGAAACGTTACAGCTCTCCGATGTGTCTGAAGATTTTAATTGCACAAAAACAATTCTCATTTGATATAAAGAGTTTCTAGATCCATTGTGAAATGATGGAAATCTTTTTCTTTGTATAATTTATTTTACAAAATGGTTTTTGCCAAGAGATAACACTACAGAATCTCTGGATTTAAAGTGTTTCTGTGTGTTTTTTGAACAAAATATTGTACCATTTTATAATCTGTCTTTTGAAAATATTATTTAATATTTTTAATGCAGTCTTGCATAGACTTTTCCATAATTCATTTTCTACATTCAAAGACTCTGAGCAGGATTATATTTTTTAATTAAGAAAAATAGGTGCAATAATATATCTATTCTACAAAGGTAGTAAGAATTTAAGCATAAGAAATCATGAATTTTCAGGAAGATGGTATTTTTTTTTGCATTCCTGAACGGTCAGGTTGTTCTCAGGTCTAAAGGTAGATTCTACCCTTTGAGGAAGGTGGTACGTGTATGCATAAATAAAATGATGTGTATAGTTTTTGTATATAAAAATAAAGCTTTTTGTTACAATGAAAAAATTAAGATGACTGTGGGGTTTGGAAGTGTGAACACTAATGTGATTTTGGTTTGCACTGAGCTAAAACTTACCTAATATATAACTTCATGAAGTTATGAAAACCTCAGCTTTATTATTGCAAAGTGTATTGCCCTTCATGAATAAGGATGGCATTTATTAAGCCCAAGAATCAACTGAAATTGCAGCAAGAAGGACTCAAGTTGGATCTAAAGAAAAATCTCCTGCCAACATGGTTATCAGTAGGTTACTGAGAGAGTTCATAAAAGTCTACCTTTAATAAAACTTTTGTAACTTTCGGCTGAGTACCGCTGCTTAGGCAATCTTTAAGTGAAGAGATGACTCACGTGTCATCAAGCCCCTTTTAATCACATAATTTAAAAAAATGTTGGATGAAAGCAATGGAAAAGGAATATGTTAAAGGGTTTTTTTTTATTATTCCTAAGAAACATGAGGAGAGCTAGCCTGATGCCAAAAACATTCTTCACGTAACTTCCAACAATAACATTTCCCACCTAATCCTAGTTCATGTGACCAAAAAAAATGCAAATAGAGAATAATCCTGCAATATTCGTTTTTCTTTTCCTCCCTTTGAATATTTCAGAAATTAATTGGTAAACCCTGAGAAAATGTCCAGGTTTTCATGAACTTATTTCATGAACCCTTTCCATGGTTGCCTAAATTAGGTGCTTAAGATGACATTTGTACAAGAAAAAGGAATGCTTACTAATTTCTAGCACTTAAGTGAATGTAGAACTTGAACGCTGTCACCTTGTAGAGGACTTCAGGTCCTATTTGAGATGAAGTATCATTTCATTTTTAGTATTACATCAAGACCAGTGCAGTATAAAACGAAAACCTAGATTTCAGTGGACCCATGAATATTAAAGCAGTAGGAGCCAGGGCAAAAATGGAAACAAATTAAGTAGGCATGTATTATGAAGAAAGGCAATGTGGTAGAATGGAATAGAAGGCACTGGGTTAGCATCCTTTGCTAGTCATGTGACCTTGGATGTATTATTTCATTTCACTGAAGTTCAATTTCCTCATTAACTAAAAAGAATATTGGAGGGATTTTTGTTGTTGTTTATCATCACCTGTTTTAAAGAATGAAGTAAGAAAGTTAAGTAAACTATCTGCAATTTGGAAACTTTAAACTTTCTGAAAACCAAAAGTTGTCTGTAACTGATTTGGTGCAACACAGACCTGAACTGATATGAATATGCATACATTTTACTACAGATACATTAATGCAATGATTAAGGATACCGCCCAGATGCCACTAAACATATTAGCATAGTATATATTTGTGGTCTATTCAGTTTCTAAAATCCAAAAATTGTGATTCTAAAACACATCTGGCCTCCAGGAATTTAGATACAGGGATTGTGGGCCCATGTGGATATTAACAATTTCACTTTCCTTGGACTTTTAGGAAATTAAAATATTTAAGTCCAAGTTAAGTAAATTTTTAGAGTGGCTGTATCTAACCTTCACCTAGGTCATCTGTTAAATTCTTCATTTCATATGGCTTTACAGTGATTGGTCATATGGATAGGAAAGAATAAAGTTGCTTACAAACGTGAACTTAAAGAGGTCTAAAAATCAAAACTGTCTAAATAAACTGTTGCACAACGTGCCATGAAAAATTACACAGCATTCTAGGAGTAAAGCTGGCAAGTCATTAGACATACAGATAGCGTTGTCTGGAAAGAAGAGAGGGAAAGGCTTCTCAAAAACAATCTCACCTTGAACCTGACTACAACAGGATTTGTATTTACTTATTCACTTAAAGTCCAAATCAACAAAACAGACCTACTAGCACTGATCATGGATTTTTCTATCAGAGTGCTGTTAAGGATGAATGGACATGTGTACAGTGGTGTATTAATAGCAGTAGTGTTCCTTTCTGTCCAGTCCTGAATAGGCTTTTACTCAACTAGACTATTCCTATTTTTTAACTAATAAGAATAACACCACTTGGCTTGAGATGAAACACAAAACAAGGAAGGGTTTAGACACTTGCAGTCCCTGAGGTCTTATAACAAAGGGCAGGGATTGCATCTCTTGGGTCCTGGCCTCATTCTTACATCAATGATTATGTTCAACCTCCCAAAATCCCTTCAGCTCACTGCTTCATTTCTTATTCTCAACTGTTGTGTCATGAGCACCTGCCAAGCTTCTCTTAAATTCCTCTTGGATGAATTTTCAGGCAGTTTCCAAAGTATCTCCCTTTTGTGATAAGGACTCTGCAATGTATTTCAGGTGAGGCGTTTAAAATCCCACTCATAATTGTTTGAAATATTCCCTCATTCAAGCTGTCAGAGTTTGACAGCCCTGGTTCTGTTGTTATGCACTATTAAATGGGAGCTGCTCTCCAGCCTAGGGGTACCTCTCTTTTCAGTGGTAGGAAAATGGGCGAAGCTTATTGGGGATCCTTGGGGAGAGCAACATCGTATAAATGGGAGTTTCAGCAGGAGGAATGAAAATAATAAGTCCCTTTCTGAAAGCTCAAACCTACAAAATTCTTAAGTTTGTTGACATTGCTGCATTTTGATGCTCCCATTTCTATTTCCGAGTTTCAAAATAGCTTTGAAGTGTGCAATTTTATAGGTCAGAATATGAGAAAGGCACACAACATGTTGTCTGTGTTTTCAGTTTGGGGTTTTCCTTAAAAGCCGTAGAAGGGTAAATGTTTTGAAGATACTAAATATTTTCTGCATTTAGGTTGGGGTGAAGCGAGGAGGAAAAGATGCAATGGATTTTCCATCTTATTTCTATTTCTGATAAATACCCTAATGACTTCTGTTGCAAGATTCAGAGGTCATTAGAAAGCAGTATTACTAATCTAGATGGAAACAAATTTCAATCTGGGCCAGTAATATATTTTACAGCTCGTAAACACGTTGTATCCAATTACCTTGATATGCTTTACTTGATAAGAGCAATTACAAAATATCTGGAAGAATTGATGTGCTGTGGGTAACCATTTTAATAACCATTTTAATAACTATCACAACACAAAGAAATAATTGTGTGTGTGTGTGTGTGTGTGTCCTGACACACATTGTAGTGTTAGTGTCTTGAAATAAGAGACAAAGCAGGTTAGCATGCAAAGAACTGGAAGCCAAAAAATGTAAATTGAGCTACACTTAAAGAGGAGATTAGGAGCTTAGGTAAGCTTCCCTTGTTGGAAACACTTTGCAAGTGTTGTCACACATTGTTGCTAGGAGAATGCATCACTAGCCCTGTGACCCCACTGGGATAGGGCGGCTGAAAGCTTGCTCCTGGTTCCTCTGGACTGCTCCCAACGCACCTTTTTCCTCTGATAATTTTAATTTGTGTTCTTTCACTATAATAAACCATAGCTGTGAGTATAACAGTTTTCTGAGCTTTGTGAGTCCTTCTTGCGAATTATAGAACCTGATGCTGGTCTTAGGGAGCCGCAGCACACTCTCTAACACTTTCTATTGCCTTTCCCTGCTTTATTTTCTCATCAAAGCACTTTACACTACTGAAATTACTCAATGACATTATGTGTTAGAATATGCCTTATCATATTATACATATTTTTCTATCAATTGTACTCTCTCCCTCTGCCCACCGGCCCCCCCCACACACACACATACACCATTAAATGTAGGTTTCTTTGAGGGTAGATACTTTGTCCTTTTCACTGCTGAAGAGCCAGTACTCAGAATAGCACCTGGTGCAAAACAGGTACTCAGTAAACATTTGTAAAATGAATGAATGAATGAATTAACTAAACAGAAATATATGATTGGAAATGAAAATGAAGATCATGGTGTAGTCTAATGCTGTGTATAAATAGACCTTCATACTAGGAAAAGGTAAATCTCAATCTCCCAATGATTTCTAGCTTGGCTATTAACAATTTTGGCAACTTGTCACTTTACCTGATTTTCCTGTTCCTACAAGGAAAAGCCTACTCAAAGTAGTTAGGCTAAATAAAACGGGGAGTGAATCTGCATTATTTTGAAAAATGAACAGAATGTGTGAGCACAGTTACTTTAATAACTCTCTTTTTAACATAACTATCATCTCTAGGTCAACTCAGTCAACTCTTCCATATTTACTACAGGGTTTGGGTAAAAATTAAGTAGATAATTAAAATCAAAGAGTAAAGGCCTGTTTTATGTTAAAAGAATAAACCAAAGGATTCTATCCTATAGAATTATTATTATTCATCCACTTCACCTTGTGAACCTCCAGTTACTCTTCAAGACCCAGATAAAGCTCACCCTCTCCACCTCACTGTGAGGTCTTCTACAGCTAAACTGTGCTCCCCTCAGTGCTTCCAAAGATCTCTTTACATCTCTCCCAACCACAGGTCACATTGTAGGCACAAAGTATTTGTCTCCCTGTCTCTCTAATTTACAGGATTGTGAGCTCACCATAGTTAGGATAGTATTTAATTGTAGGATAGTATTTAATTGATGTTTCTGGTCTGCAAGAACTTTCCTATGTCCTCACATAGAAGGCACTCACCAAATGTTAAATACATAAATTAACTAACTAATGAATGCATGGATGAGTAAAGGAATAAATTAGTACACATTGATCTTGAGCTCATGCAGACAACTCAGCTAGGTAAAAGAGATAATACACAGCTCTATTTGCAAGGTCATCAGAAATAATTCGTCCTCTTAAGAGATTTGATGAGCAAAGTGTTGGACCAAGTTTTATCTATGAAAAGTCTGATGTTTTTCAGGCAACAAACCCTCACATCATTGATGCTGTAAGGATGAGGAATAAAGTATATATTTATATTTCCTGGTACATAGAAGAATAATGAAAAATACTTGGGTTAGCTATTATTTTTAAATTATAATTATTTTTATCAAAGATATCCAGATTTCTGAATAGGGTTCTTACATCTGAATAAACAAAAAATAGTACCCTATTTTCAAAAAATCAAAATCAACTTATGTGTAGCTTGAATCCCTAGTAAAATTGGCAGGAAGATGGTGGAAGAAGCCTGCAATGATACTAATGATAAGAGTCAACATCGAAATATTCAGAGTCTAGTCTATCAGCCTTCAAACTTCCTGAATCTGTCTTGCTAGAAGGACTATTCGGAGGAGGGAGTTGTTTCTTTCAACCAATATTTATGAAGCATCTACCATGTGAGAGGCTTTGTGATAAGTTCTGCGAGGATTACAGAAATGAATAAGCCATGGTCACTGCCCTCAAGGAATTTTCAATAAAGCATTTCTCCTCAGATGCCGAAAAGTGAGGAGTACTATCACAACACAAAGAAATAAGATAGTCTGGAACAGAGAATTACATGCTAACTCTTGGTTTAGTTGTAAAAGCCATGTTCAAAAGTGATTTGTGAATGACAGTCTCATTTACATTGAGTTCCTGCTTTGAGGATCAGGAACTACAGATCATTTCATGGAGTAAACCACGTGCAGATGTTACCTTTCCATTAGTTTCTAATACTCCATGACCATAAGATGACAGAGGCAGATTAAAAAGAAAAAGGAAGAATTTGTCATTTATAACCCAAGTGAGCTCACCCCTGAACCATACTGGGGCCTTAAAAGAGACTGTCAGGGAAGAGAAAGTAAGCTGAGGTGAGTTGGCTATGGTAGGAAAACTGACAAAGCTATTGCCTGAAAGTCAAGGCCAGTGCATAGGAATCTTGTAGTAACAGTCCTATCTATCCCATTTAAAGCTAGTGGGAACAGCATCCAGCGACTACCAGGAAGTGATGTGCAATAATAATAACACCTGGGATTTATCAGGTGTATACTACATGCCAAGAAGCGTAGAAGTACTTAATCTTCAAAATCATGCTCTAAAAATTATATATTATAGATGATAAAACAGACTTTTAGAAGGTAACTACCCAACATCATACAACTAGAAAATGGCACCAACTTTTCTTATTGCAGAACCTGTACTTCTGAAGATCAAGAACTAGGTGAGGGATAAGAAACAGTGGGCTGAGTTCCAAGGTCAGGACTCAGTTTCGACTGATTCATAAGGCAGAAGCCTAGTCACAGTGGCAACTATGGAAAAAGTCAGAGAAAAACATGCAATTCATTGAGTACAGATATCTAGGACCTGCAAAGTTAGGGCAATAAAACCAATTTTAATTCCCTAGAGGTTAAGTTCCAATGAAAACAGGAAAAAAGGAAATGGAATAAAATACAGCATATAATATTTAAGAAATACTTAGTATGAATAATATTTTCTTTCAGTTATTTAACACTGGAAATAAGCAAGGTCATGTATCTGATCTTTTAAATGTCTTTAAAAGTGGGATTCTCATATGGAATGGTTTAGGAAAATCTACACAGGGAAACAAAACAGACTGGGGAGTCAATTAAGGTGAGAAATCCTAGAGAACAGTAATATTATCAACTTGATGAGAAGTCAAAGGACAGATTGAATACAGAGGAAAATACTAGCTTTCATTGAATATAAGATGCTACTATAAGCCCTCATAAAGAAACTGAATTGATGAACTGGTTTTGGTTATTATCATCTTCCTACAAACCTTTTCTTAGGAAAAAAAAAGATTCCGAGAAAAGAGATAAAAGTACCACATAAGTAGAATTTTAGTTCTAGTCCATCTTAGGTAACCCCTGAGCTTCGAAAAGTGGCTCCTGTTCCCAGCATGTTCTCCATCCATTACCTTACTTAAATCTAGTGAGAAAAAGCTATCATTCTGCCACTAGATGGTACTGCCACGAATTGGTATGGACAGTACTCTGTGGACCCTAAACTTGTAAATATAACAATTTGGAGAAAAAGCAATAAAGATTTAATACACCAAAATGCAATAAACATTAGAGTGATGCACAGAACAGTGCAACAAACAAACAAAATATACTGAAATAGTATTGTCCTACTGGGACATACATCAGTAAATACTCTACTTTATGACTATATTCTCTCTAGATACGCTAAGATAGAATGTTATTTGTCCAACATATTTTGGTTCCCAATATTTTTCCTTTCAAGCTATTGAAGTTAATATTTAACAAACACATTTTCTGCCAAATTTTAATGTGATATCATCCTCTGAAGAAACAAAATACAGAAATAATTTGTCTTTTTTGCAATATTTATTAGTATTTTGACACAAACCCTGAATTATTATTTAAAGTAAATAGGAAATCAAGGGTTCTGATGTTTTGAATTTTTTCAGGTGCTCTCAACATGTACTCTGTGGCAATGAAAAGGCAGATAAATAAAGGCTATCTGGTGTCACATAATCTGTAATATTTCCTATAACTGTGACTATTTTTTAAATAAAATTTTCTGGCTGACAAGTTTAATTTCCCCTTTTGGTTTTGTTTATACATTAGAGTCCCTGGTGTCATGGGACTGAGCACAGACCTAAGTGCTGCCAGTCTTTCTCCTTCCCTTTTGATTCTTTATCTGTCATTTACAGCTGTGAACTTCCCATGAGATCTTTTTATCATAAAAAATTATATATATATATATATATATATATATATATATATATATATATATCTCCACTTTTTAAAAAGTCTCAACTTGGTGAACTACCAGAGTCCCCTCAGGAAGTTTCTGAAACACCTACTGGAACAACATGGAAGACAGCAAGTTCCGTCCTCACACAGCTGGCTGTGTTGAAAAGAACCACAGGAAATGAACCAGCTTCCAACCTGTCAGGCACATCCAAAGGGCAAATGGCTGCAAGCCCTTGGGGACTGAGGGATCTCATTTGAGATGGCAGGCACACCAGTTCCAGCCTTGAATGAATATGTGTGTGAGTGTATGTGTGTGTGTGTGTGTATAAAAAAATACACACACAGAGCCAATAAATGTGATAGGAACTCCCCAGACATTCTGGTCTAAATTTAAACAGGAAATAAAGTTAGGTCATTGTTACCTTTTGGTCAGGGTAAAGGTGACAATCACAATAATTTTGCAAAACACTCAAATGAGGAAACAGAAGGATGCAAAGGGTTGACAGTCTACTAATACAATCCAAAAAAATTGTTTATAATAAACATCCCAGGCCCACAGAAAGGCTGTGAAATCTAGAGTGAATTTTTCCATCCTTTAGCTGTGCCTTCATTGTGAAGGTCTGGACTTTAATTAGGGCTCTTCTGAATGGGCAGTGTAGAGACCATGAGCAGGGCTATTTGTGAGCATTTGCCGCTGTTCCAAGGGAAAAACTGTCCAGTCAGTCACTGAGAGTCTGACTCCTTCCAGAGCTTTACCATTTCTCCACAGTTGTTTGTTCTGAGAATACAGAGAGACCAAGGAAAATCTGAAACCCCACAGAAGCATTCCTTTCACAATGAGCCTCAACACTGAAGCATACAATATTTGACAGCCTTTTGTGAGTAGCAGAGTCCGTGGATTTTTTTTCTCCAGCAATGATATCCTTTCACCTCATTATAAAATATAACCTGTCATAGCTAAATGGAGGAGTTTTTTCAACAGGGCTGGAAAACTCATCTTTAATTACTGTATAGAAGAATGCTTCTGAATTATCAACTATGCAGAAAAAGGCTGAAAGGCAATCTGATCACTATAAGAAACAGATGCTCCTTGATAAAGAAGCCATGTTGTTGGGTTTTAGTTTCTCAGGTGATGATGCTTTGATACGGATGGCTTTGAAATCCACATATGATAAAAAAAAAAAAAAAGAAAAGAAAGAAAGGAGCACTTTCATTAGTCTAACCGTATTGTGTGTACACTTTAACTCTCTGCACACAGACTGGTTTTAAGGATTTTATTGGTCACCGTTCTTGGATTATAAATATCTAGATGTGCGCTCTAAGACAATTTCTAATGGAAGTTTTCTTTACACCAGCTTAATGTGTTGGTTACTATCTTAAGTTGTGACAAACCTGGTTCCAAATTCAAGCTCTTCCCCTAATCAGTCGATGACTATGGCAATTACTAACCCTCTCTAAGCTTCAGTTATCTTCAAAAGGGAGAGAATCATCATACCTACATCATATGACTATTGAGAAGATTAACGAGATAATGAATGTGAAGAGGTTAGCAAAGTACTTAGCCCATTATAGCCACTCAATAAATGGTAGCAATTATTATTAGAAGCATTCTGCACTGAATTTCTGATACTTTTGGCTGCAAATGAAAATTACATTTTCAAAGCCAGATTGAGTATTATATAGAAGTGTCCCATTTTTGCAGGGGGCAGGGGCCTAGGACAAAAATACCTCAGGTGTACATCTCCCAGTTGCAGAAACAAGACAGTGGTTATAAAGGAGCCAAACCAATAAACCCCTGAGCATCTGGCACACTGATTCCCATTTTTATTAATGTTCACTCAAAGTCAATATTTCCAGAAGCAGATTCTGCAGAAGTCACTAAAGCTATTTCTCAAAAACAAAAACAAACAAACAAAAAGTTTCCTATACAAATGACTCTGGGCAATACTACATATAACATTTCAGTCTTGGAAATTTACAATGCATGTTTTCACATTAAAGGCTTTAAGAAGTCCTGCAGTGGAGAAACTATCTTTACTTTGATTGACACAGTATCCCCAAACCTATCTGATAATGCAATTCCTTTTTTCATTCAATGACTACTGATGTAGTAATAATTCATTGAGTGCTATTACAGGCCAGCCATAGTGTCAAGCATTTTACATGTATTAACTCGTTAAATCACAATAACAATACTATGAGATAGGTACCACTATTAACTCTATTGTATTTGCCCAGGATTACTCAGTCAGTAAGTGTAAGCAGGATTCAAACCCCAGCACTCTGACACCAGGGTCACATTCTGAACCAGCACTTCCTACCTCTTCTCACAGTATGAGTCATATTACTTCTATCAGTTAGGATGCCTTCACTCACAAATAACAGGAACCTAAACCAACACTAATTTAATGAATAAAGGGAGTTTATAGCTGCATTAACTAAAAAAGTAGGGTGAGCTTCAGGCACCAGGGCTATAGTTCCAGTCACTCATCTCTGCCCTCCTTCTGTCAGCTTCATCCTTAAGTGGGTTTCCCTTACGGTAGTCACTCCCAGGTAGTCTTCACTTATAGCCAAAGAGGAGAGAAAGCTTCTTCTGATTAAGGCACATGCCCTTTAGGAGTCATTTGCTATCCATGGAAATGGGATGTGCTGATTGTTTTAGGTTTGATTATTCCTTAGCTGACCAGGGTGGGGTGGATTGGCTTAGGCCAATCAGGGCCCATTGTTGAAGCTGAGAGTAAGGCTAATTCCAGGCAAACCACATAACAGAGAAATAGGCTCCTTCTAAAAAGGGAAAGGGGAAATGGAGTCCTATGGATCACACTTTGAATAATAGGATTCCCACTCAAATCCGAGACAAGTGTTCTGTGGAATATACCTTCAAAAATATCACTCTAGGCTTTTCTTATTCCTCTGATGTCTCATGACCAAATGGAAATAAAGATAATCAAGGAAACTGAAGTCACTGAAGAAAGACAATATATCCAAGCTTTGACTTTTCCCTGACAATTCTGGATCTTCTAGCCATCAATTTTGATCGTACTTAGAACTGAAATAGACTATAGAGCTACTTTGACAATTTTTAGATGAAAAACTGGAAGCAGAGAAAGCTGATTAAATTTTTTCCAGACCAAATAGAAATGGCTCTGAAATATATTTATTATTTTTATATAAAAATATCTGAGTATGTTCTCATAGCTTATAAAAACCCAAAGGATATAGAAATACAGAGAGTAAAAGTCACCTGCTTCCTAGCTCATTCTTTCTATAATCCTTCTCAGAGGTTATCAATTTGATATATATATTCCCAAGCTTTTCTCTACCTTTACTTATACACATGTGTAAAAATGTGTCTTTCGTTACTTAAATAAAAACATTTCATTCTTTTTTCTTCCATTCAAATATACATCTGAAGAGCCCTTCATCAGTATGAAGAGATCTTCATTCTTTTTAACTGCCGTATAGGATGCCAAAGTGTGGCTGAAACATCATTTAAGTTTTTCCACTTGTTACTTGGCAGACACTTAAGGGTTTCTAATATTTTACTATCTTAAAAAATGTTCAAATGATCATCCCTGCACATGCTACTTTGTGCCCATGGGGAATTTTTCCTCTATGCTAGAAACCCACCAGTGAAACTTCTTGGTTAAAGGGGGGGTTTGAGCACTTTAAATTTTGCTAGAATTTGCCAAATTGCCCTCCAAAAAGGCTGTTCCAATTTACACTCCCACCAACAGCGTCTGAGAGTACCTGTTTCCCCACTGGATGTTAACAATCTTTTTCCCCACTGGATATTAACAATCTTTCTGCATTCAATTTCAAAGAGTAATCAACAACAGGACTCCAGTTAGCTCTATGATGAAAGTGGCTCCCTAAGAGCTTTAAGAATGTATCATTAGACAGGAAAGAAAACAATTATTTGATGTGAGCCCACTATGTGATTAGTATTATAATAGTAAAGAAAACCCTCATGAATGAATAGCTACTTACCTTAGACCTTAAAAGACATTAACTATCTGCCTTACAGTGTTTTTAAGAGGTCAATAAAGGTCACTTATCCCCATTTTGCAGATGCAAATTTTAAAGTAAAAAAAGTAAGCAGAATTTTTATCAGGCTGTGTACAAGAATAGAAGAATTCAGTTCTTTTGAGTCCTTACTTTATTTTCTGGTGATGAGGCAGCCTCTCAAATTCAGAAGCAAAACTCTGATCTGTACCCCTTTGAAGTCAGCCAAAGTCCAGCTCCTTCCATTAGAAACATATTCCTGCCTTAACTTCCACTTCAAGCCGGATGATGATTTAGAAATACAGTGGATTCCAAGCCAATGAAACTTCAAATTCAATTCTCAGACACATGGTGGCCTTTGCTCTCTCCAGGAAAGGTTACTAGTGTTCTTTTATTGTCTGACCTTGGTGATCTGAAGCAAAATGAGCAGAAACTAAGATGCCATCTGCAGAACTCAATATTTATTTTTCTCTATGCTCCTGGATGGTCGGGGAAGAATTCATGGGCTTGCAAACTTGAAATCTCTGTACAGTAGGCAGCAGAAACATTGGCAACTAACTCAGGGCAATTTTGCGATCATCACTTTGAGCTCAGCCCCAGATACATGTCCCAGAGGAAAGCCACGTGGGCTTTAATGCATGACTTATTCCCTTGCAGAGAAGTCACAACTTACCCAAAGATACTTGTTTACAGACAATCTAAATGAAATCTCCAGATTGATGACAGCTGGCCCAGGAAAGGAACCAACACCCTGGAAGCAAACCACTTGCACACTTTGAGATGAATACGCTTTTCTGACTACTCGGTGGTTGTTTTTAATTTCAATTTCAGGTCAATGAATTGTAATAGCATCAATACAAATATAAAGCAGTTGGAATGCTTGTGACAAAGTGGCTTTCCAGACCAGAAATAAAAGTTTTCTGAAAGTAGTAGTGCTCAGCAAGTTTAAGAGTAAATGTCAGTAACTTTTCTTTCTATAAAGACTATTTTTCTCTCCTTCCTACTTCAGTAGCTTCACTTGGAGGCACAATCCTGTTCTACATCAACCCAGGCTCCATCAGCATCCAGTATGCCCTGTCTAAAGCTTTGACACATTTGTCACAACAGCTAAGGTTGAGGAAAGGAGTTGAAACAATTTTACAAGGCTTGTTATGACTCACATGGTCCCTGTGTAGTCCGCTTAAGATCCTTTGTTCCCATCCTTCCAATAAAACATGAGTCCCAGCCGCTTCCCTTGCACAGTATGAGTCAGAAAGGCTGGAGCCTTTGAGCTCCGGCTCTAGTCTACAGATCATTAGAGCAGATGATATTGTTCTGTACATCAAGCCTTTCATGCCAACTTCTAAATGAGGGAGAAAGACTGCAGTGATGACAATGATCTATCACTGTACCCCTTCAAATAAAGATACCCCTTTTAATAAAGATACTTATTGTAATAAATTTAAAGAGAATTTTGAGGTCTTGGGGCCAAGCAGAGAGGGGGATGGAGGTATAGCTGAGAAGGGAGAGGGTGACCAGAGAAAACAAGGTGGGGCATGGAATAAGGATAGTAAAAAAAAAAAAAAATACATATTTGGTTTCCTAGGCTTATCCTCCTGTTGCTCTGTCTCCCACTAAGATCTACAGATCTGCAGTTCTTTAGAAGTTGTCAGATAGCTCCAACTGTTTCCTAAAGTTTAAATATCACAAACTGAGGGGCCCTGAGTTAAGATGGAAACATCTATGGTTGAATGTGTCTATAAAAAACAAGCAAATGACAACTTGTATTTTCAGAGGGTCTTTCTCTCACGGTTCAAGGAATTTTATAGATTTTATCGAATTATTCCTCTACAACATCTATGGCATCTGGGAAGAAAGGAGGGGATGGGGCAGTGAGTACTGAGGGGGTGAAGGTATAAATACTATAGTTACTTTTTGCCTAGGGAAAATAAAACATGAAATGTTTATTAAAATGCCCTAAGTCAAGATTTTAAAAAAACTTTTTAGCTGTTCTACCCTTTTATTCAAACAAAAACTGATGTTGAACACTAACATAAAAAACAAAAACAAGACCCTCCCCTAAAGAAAAATCACTGCTTAACTGCCCTTGCTGAAACTGTCTCAAGACCCACTTGCCTAATCTTTTTCTCTACTACACCCTATCTTACAAATTTCCATAGAGCTCAAGATTACAAAGAAAAGCACAGCTTTCCCAGGTGAGGCAAAAAAGAAACTTCCAACATAGAACATGAACCACTCTCCCAAAGTCCACTCCAAACAGGCAATACAACCTCCCAAGAATGACAGAAAGCCAGCTTCTGTTTCTACATGGCAGGAATGCAAACCGGGTCTTCCAGAGACCATCGTAATGTGTGACCCAGTAGATCATCTTCTTAACACATTCTCCTTTGGGGTAAAATTTTTACTGAAAAGCCTTTTAATGACTGAATGGTAGTACTACATTTGCCAACCACAAAATTATGACTCTGGTTATCCAAGGCATTCTGAATAAGACTGACCTTATTGACATGACTTATTGTTTCTGCCCCTTACATCATCATCAAAGACTCCAAGGACACCCCTATTTTTCCAAAGAGTATCTGAAAACACCATTTTTGGAATTTCAGATTTGACAAAAGGGAACCCTACCCTTACTCCCACCCTGACTGAAATGTTTGTCTCTTCTCTGGGTGCTAAAGCAGTGTTGGTAGTAGTAGCAAGTATATGTGTGCATTTAAGGAGATATGAACTAAAAATACGGTCTTGCAGGTCTGTTATGACCAAGCAGAACATGTCTTTCCATGACAGCTTAGTGACGTGACAGACTGGAGCAGATCCCACATCCTTTCTTGGTGCCAAGGGAAGATTTGTGCCCTAGAATGAAAATGATGTGATAAAAATGTGTGAAATTCTGTGGGAAAACAATTCAAGTGTCCTCATGTATGGTTTTCTGTCTTATGTAATGGGATATTTAACCCTATCTGCCATGTCCTCTCTACCCAGAGTGCCCTCTAAATATGCACTTTAAGAAAAATACAGTAAGTCCCCTACATATAAATGAGTTCCACTTTGAGAATGCATTCACAAGTCAATTTTTTTTTTTTTTTTTTTTGGCGGTACGCTGGCCTCTCACTGTTGTGGCCTCTCCCATTGCGGAACACAGGCTCCAGACGCACAGGCTCAGTGGCCATGGCTCACGGGCCCAGCCGCTCAGTGGCATGGGGGATCTTCCCAGACGGGGGCACAAACCTGTGTCCCCTGCATCGGCAGGCGGACTCTCAAACACTGTGCCACCAGGGAAGCCCCACAAGTCCAATTTGTTTGTGAGTCCAATGAAGTTAGTCTAGGTACCCAACTAACATAATCGGCTATATAGTACTATAATAGGTTTATAACACTTTTCACACAAATAATACATAAAAAACAAACAAAAAATAATGAAAACATTTTTAATCTTACAGTACAGTACCATGAATAGTACAGTAGTCCAGTAAAAAAGCTGTCATACAGGGGCTGGCATCTAGTGAACAGGCAAGAAGAGTTACTGACTGGAGGAGAGAAGGAGGTGGGAGATGGTAGAGCTGAAGGATCGTCAGCAATAGGAGACAGAGGGCAAGCTGCAATTTCACTCATGCCTGACATTGATGGCACCAGTTCTGGTTCCTTGCTGGAACCAGATGCATGTTCACACTTTGAAAGTTCTCACCTTGAAGGTTCGTATGTAGCGGACTTACAGTACATCAAAACATTAAGGGTGAAATTAGCTTATGTTCTTGTCTTTTGCTGTTCCCATCAGTACGAAAAAATTAAAATTCTTTGTTGATGATAATGCCTCACTTTTCCATGATTTTTGGTAAGAAACTCAAAACGCCTTGTAGTCTAAAGTCATGCTCTAACTTTGACTGGCGTGTCATCACAGTGACATGAGAAAAGGACGTTAGTGTGGAGAAATGAATGAAAAGGATGAAGAGGAGGTGAGTTTGAAAGGATCGGGTACCCAGTAATGTTACTACTGTGTCAGGGTGGCCTATCAACCAGTGGTTACAGATCAGCAATCAAATGTTAGAAAAGGAGCCCATTATTCTCAACCTACCCATCTATAGGAAGAGAATTAGGGAGGTTAGGACATTTTCACAAATCACAGTCATTATAAAACAACACTTTTTTCCACAGTGTTGAAAAAAGTTTAGAGCATAGTACAAAGTTTTCACAGAACTTTGCAGGTTCCAGCTAGCATCTGTCCTACTGTTATTGACCTACTAATTTTTTTCTTCATTCTATTTCTGCTCCTCAAACCCACAGCAAGTCAATAATAGAATTGGCAACAGGTACATGAAAGGTGCTCAACCTCACTAATTATTAGAGAAATACAAATCAAAACTACAATAAGGTACCACCGCACACCAGTCAGAACGGCCATCATTAAAAAGTCCATAATAACAAATGCTGCAGAGAGTGTGGAGAAAAGGGAACCTTCCTACATTGTCGGTGGGAATATAAATTGGTGCAGCCACTATAGAAAACAGTATGGAGGTTCCTCAAAAAGCTAAAAACAGAGTTGTCATATGATCTTGCAATCCTGCTTCTGGGCACATATCCAGAGAAAACTATAAATCAAAAAGATACATGCACCCTAATGTTCATTGCAGCACTATTTATAATAGCCAAGACATGGAAACAACCCAAATGCCCATCAACAGATGAATGGATAAAGAAGATGTGGTACATATGTATGATGGAATACTATTCTGCCATTAAAAAAGAATAAAATAATGCCATCTGCAGCAACATGGATGGACCTAGAGGTTATCATACTAAGTGAAGTGAGTCAGAAAGAGAAAGACAAATACCATATGATATCACTTATATGTGGAATCTAAAATATGACACCAATGAACTTATCTATGAAACAGAAACAGATTCACAGACATACGGAACAGGCTTGTGATTGCCAAAGGGGAAGAGAGATGAGGGAGGAATGGATTGGAAGTTTGGGGTTAGCAGATGCAAACTATTATAAATAGAATGGATAAACAATAAGGTCCTACTGTATAGCACAGGGAACTATAGTCAATATCCTGTGATAAACCATAATGGAAAAGAATATGAAAAAGAGTGTATATATATATATATATCTGAACCACTTTGCTATACAGTAGAAATTAATACATTGTAAATCAACTATACTTCAATAAAATAAATTTTAAAAAATAATAGAATCAGCATGAGAATTCATCCACTTATAGTTTTTTCTCTAGATCTTGAGGCCCTTGTCATTCTCCTAACATTTGACTGACTGGTGGTCTCTAAGTAGGATAAGCAACACTGACACAGTGGGGACACTGCTTGACAATTATCAGCTCTGGTGGTCCATATGCTTTTATATATCTGACTTCCATTCTGCCCAAGACAAGAGGTATGATTATGTCAGTGTATTAGTCAGTATTAGTTTCCAGAGAAACAGAACCAATAGGATATATTATAATAATATAATAAATCTCTTTATATCTGAATCTATATGTGTATACATAATATACAGATGCAGATATAAAGAGATTTATTATAAGAAATTTGCTCATGTGATTACGAAGGCTGAGAAGTCCCAGGATCTGCCATCTGCAACCTGGAGACCCAGGAGAACCAGTGATATAATTCTGAGGATGAGGGGGCCAATGGTCTAAGTCCCAATCCAAGGACAGAAGATGGATGTTCCGGCTCAAACAACCAGGCAGAGAGAGCAAGTTCTCCTTTCCTCTGCCTTTTTGCTCTATTCAAGCCCTCAAAGGACTGGAGGATGCCCACCCACAGTGGGAAGAGCAATCTGCTTTACTCAGTCTACCAATTCAAATGCTAATCTCATCTAGTAAACCCTCACAGGCACAGAAATAATGTTTAGCTAAATATCTGGGCAGCCCATGATTCAGTCAAGTTGACCCATAAAATTAACCATCACAGTCAGTCTTTCACCAACCACAATGGCAGGTAGGTTATTGTCTTGCTTACACCCAGGCTATAAATGTTTGCATTTGGCACTACACCCTGGTCAAAGATTTGTGACCAAGCTAGCTGAGATGGTCTGACTTGATGCACACAGCAGTGTCAGGAAGAAAGAAAGATTGCGGGCCACTTTCCTCAAAAGGCCTGGCAGTTATTTTAAATTTCAATGGCTACTTTCTAAAATAACACCAATGGCCTAAATCAAAGAACTGGCAACGCATCTGCACCATAGGTCTTATGTAGTTTATATGACAGTGCATTTGAAATGGAACTATAAAACTTTGTGTGTCTGTGGCCATGAAAGATATTTAAGAGTGTTAAACAATATCACAGGGTCTATATCTTTAGATAGGGAAATTCCTTTTCAGCACAGATTATTCAATAGGTTGGTTTTCCAATGAAAAATGAGAACAGAGTACTGCAGGTGAACAGAGAAAAACACCAGTCACAGAGCACTGAGCATCAGATCAGAGACACAAAACAGACTTCAAGAAACTCAAAAATACAGAGAAGCCATTCCAAGGACAATAATAAGTTGGTGACAGGCATTTTACAGAATGTATTAGAAGGAAGCAAAACTTTGGAAATGTAGTTAATTTAGACTTTAATAAAGTCTGAACTTCGAGAAATTCCCAACTATAAAATTAAGAAATTTCTTAATTAGGATTGAAAGCCATGATTCAAGGAAATTATTTTTATAAGACAGCATAGGGAAAAAAAAATGGAATCCTATATACAGAGAAAGAATTCAGGACAGCAAAAACAGAACTAAATACCAGAATGGAGACATTTTCTTTATGTCCGCTGAGTTAAGCATTTCGCTGATTTTTAAAGAAGTAGAAACAGTAGATGATATAGAGTACTTATGGTTTGCACATCTGTATTCATGATTAAGCTAATCCTATGCTAAACAGAATGCAGTTCCCAGTTGATAATGCATGTTTAGTTATTCTCACACTTTTTATTTTCATTACAAATACTCAGGGTAAGGACCCTCTTTCTTCAAGTCCTTCCTTCTCAACCATCTTAACTTAATCTTCTTCCTGTGTCAGCCCATTAATGCCAGGGGGTTGATCTTTAACCCTCTTCTCACCTAAAATACACACAATGCTTCTGAGTTGTCTCAGTAACTCCCATGTTTATTTCCCCAATGTGATAGACACAGAGAAATACTGCTCAGATCCCCACTGAAGGTAAGACTTGCTGCTGCACAACTGCAGATACTGTGCCAGCAGACAATCATTAGGATATGCCTCAGCTATAGAGGGCCACCTCACCTGAGGAGCAGACCATCTTTGGTGACTGAGTGAAGTAAAAGTACAAAAGTCTAGCCTTTCCAACCCATTGCAAGACAACCCTGATGAATGATATTTTCTCCAAAGCTCTCCACTGGATTGGCCAAAGCTTTGCCAGTCCTACATTAAAGTTTGACTTCTCTCTCTGCCCAGGGCTACTTAATCTTTACTAAATGTCTTGCACTCCAAATTTCATCTCAGTGTCTGCTTTCAGAAAAAGTAAACATAAATCCTCTTTGGAGACATTCATCTTCAACTCAGAGATCAATTATCACTGATAATTAATATGAACTAACAATAATAAAATACAGAGAATTTCATATGCCTTGGTCAAGAGGCTTCAGAAAAAACAAAATAGCATAAAAATAACGAAAAAAAGATTTAAGATATTAGAATTATTAATGTAACTAATATATTTTAAGTATAATTAATATATTTTAAGTAAAAAATAATTGAAAGTATGAAAGTAAAAAGTAATTTAAACTATCAAAAATGATCATATTTGGAAAAGAACTAAATAGAAAAAGAAGACTAAATCAATTGAAAAATTTTAAAAGCTCAATAAATAAATGAATCAGTAGCTCAGATATAGCTGAAGAGAGAAGTAGAGAACTAGAATATAAAAATGAAGAAACTAGACACTATAAAGTACAGAAAGGAAAAGGAAAACAAAAGAGAGAGAAGAAAAAGAACTTTTAAAGGATACAGCGAGACAGTATAACAGATGTTTAATTCATGTTAGAGAAGGAAATTTTTTGCAATGGGAAAGTACTGTATTTACTGAGAACTTCATGAGACTTCCTCAAAGCTGATGAATAACAAGAATCCTCGAGACCTTCAAGATGGCGGAGGACTAAGATGTGCAGATCACCTTCCTCCCCACAAATACATCAGAAATACATGTACATGTGAAACAACTCCTACAGAACACCTACTGAACGCTGGCAGAAGACCTCAGACTTCCCAAAAGGCAAGAAACTCCCCACATACCTGGGTAGGGCAAAAGAAAGAAGAAAAAACAGACAAAAGAATAGGGACAGGACCTGCACCTCTGGGAGGGAGATGTGAAGGAGGAAAAGTTTCCACACACTAGGAAGCCTAGTGTCTTCATTGGCAGAGACGGAGGGTGGCAGGGAGGAAGCTTCAGAGCCTCAGAGGAGAGAGCAGCAATAGGGGTGCAGAGGGCAAAGCGGAGAGATTCCCACACAGAGGATCAGTGCAGACCAGCACTCACCAGCCCGAGAGGCTTGTCTGCTCACCTGCTGGGTGGGGTGGGGACTGGGAGCTGAGGCTTGGGCTTTGGAGGTCAGATCCCAGGGAGAGGACTGGGGTTGGCTGTGTGAACACAGCCTGAAGGGGGCTAGTGCGCCACAGCTAGCTGTGAGGGAGTCCGGGAAAAAGTCTGGACCTGCCTAAGAGGCAAGACACCACTGTTTCGCGGTGCGTGAGGAAAGGGGATTCAGAGCACTGCCTAAATGAGCTCCACAGACTGGGAGAGAGCTGCGGCTATCAGCATGGACACCAGAGATGGGCATGAAATGCTAAGGCTGCTGCTGCAGCCACGAAGAAGCCTCTGTGCAAGCACACGTCACTGTCCACATCTCCTGTCCTGGGAGCCTGTACATCCCACCACTGCCAGGGTCCCGTGATCCAGGGACAACTTCCCTGGGAGAACAAACTGCGCACCTCAGGCTGTTGCGAAGTAATGCTGGCCTCTGCTGCCGCAGGCTCCCCACATTCCATACCCCTCCCTCCGCCCCCCCTCCCACCCCCACCCCCACCCCGCCTGAGTGAGCCAGAGTCCCTGAATCAGCTGCTACTTTAACCCCATCCTGTTTGGGCAGGAAACAGATGCCCTCAGGCAACATAAACGCAGAGGCAGGGCCAAATCCAAAGCTGAACGCCCAGAGCTGTGCGAACAAAGAAGAGAAAGGGAAATCTCTCCCAGCACCCTCAGGAGCAGCTGATTAAATATCCACAGTCAACTTGATGTACCCTGCCTCTCTGGAAAACCTGAATAGACAATGAATCATCCCAAAATTGAGGTGTTGGACTTTGGAAGCAATGGTAGACTAGGGTTTTGCATTCTGCATCTAATTTGTTCCTGGTTTTATGTTTATCTTAGTTTAGTAATTACAGTTTATTATCATTGGTTGATTTGTTTATTGATTTGGTTGCTCTCTTGCTTTTTTTTATATATAAAGATATATATATATCTTTTTTCCTTTTTCTCTTTTTGTGAGTGTGTATGTTTATGCTTCTTTGTGTGATTTTGTCTGTATAGCTTTGCTTTTACCATTTGTCCTAGGGTTCTGTCTGTCCGTTTTCTGTTTTTTTGGCATTTTTTAGTATACTTTTTAGCACTTGTTATCATTGGTGGATTTGTTTTTTGGGTTGGTTGCTCTCTTCTTTCTTTCTTTCTTTTCTTTTATTACTTTTAATTTTTTATTTTTAATAACTATTTTTATTTTAATAACTTTTATTTTATTTTATTTATTTATATTTTCCTTCTTTCCTCTTATCTCCCTTTTCTTCTGAGCCATGTGGATGACAGGGTTTTCATGCTCCGGCTGGGTGTCAGGCCTATGCCTCTGAGGTGGGAGAGCCAAGTTCAGGACACTGGTCAACCAGAGACCTCCAGGCTCAACATAATATGAAAAAGCAAAAGCTCTCCCAGAGATATCCATCTCGCCGCTAAGACCCGGCTCCACTCAACGACCAGCAAGCTCCAGTGCTGGACACCCTATGCCAAACAACTAGCAAGACAGAACAAAACGCCAGCCTTCAGCAGAGAGGCTGCCTAAAATCATAATAAGGTCACAGACACCCCAGAACACACCACCAGACACGGTCCTGCCGACCAGAAAATCAAGCTCCAGCCTCACCCAGCAGAACACAGGCACCAGTCCCCTCCACCAGGAAGCCCACACAGCTCACTGAACCAACCTTAGCAACTGGGGGCAGACACCAAAAACAATGGAAACTACGAGCTTGCAGCCTGTGAAAAGGAGACCCCAAACACAGTAATTTAAGCAAAATGAGAAGACAGAGAAACACACAGCAGATGAAGGAGCAAGGTAAAAACACAAGAGACCAAATAAATGAAGAGGAAAATGGCAGTCTACCTGAAAAAGAACTGGGAGTAATGCTAGTAAAGATGATGCAAAATCTTGGAAATTGAATGGAAAAAAATATAAGAGACATTTAACAAGGACCTAGAAGAACTAAAGAGCAAACTAACAATGACGAACAATACAATACATGAAATTTATAATCCTCTAGAAAGCATCAATAGCAGAATAACTGAGGCAGAAGAATGGATAAGTGACTTGGAAGACAAAATAGTAGAAATAACTACTGCAGAGCAGAATAAAGAAAATCGAATGAAAATAATTGAGGACAGTATCAGAGACCTCTGGGACAATATTAAATCCACCAACATTCTAATTATAGGAGTCCCAGAAGAAGAAGAGAAAAAGGGAATGAGAAAATATTTGAAGAGATTATAGTTGAAAACTTCCCTAATATGGGAAAGGAAACAGTCAATCAAGTCCAGAAAGTGCAGATAAATCCAAGGAGAAACATGCCAAGACACATACTAATCAAACTACCAAAAGTTAAATACAAAGAAAAAATATTAAAAGCAGCTAGGGAAAAATAACATACAAGGGAATCACCATAAGGTTAACAGCTGATATTTCAGCAGAAACTGCAAGCCAGAAGGGAGTGGCAGGACATGTTTAAAGTGATGAAAGGGAAAAACCTACAACCAAGGTTACTCTACCCAGCAAGAATCTCATTCAGATTCGATGGAGAAATTAAAAACTTTACAGACAGACAAAAGCTGAGAGAATTCAGCACCACCAAACCAGCTTTACAACAAATGCTAAAGGAACTTCTCTAGGCAGGAAACACAAGAGAAGGAAAAGACCTACAATAATAAACCGAAAACAATTAAGAAAATGGTAATAGGAACATACATATTGAAAATTACCTTAAATGTAAAAGGATTAAATGCTCCCACCAAAAGACACAGACTGGCTGAATGGATACAAAAACAAGACCCATATATATGCTGTCTACAAGAGAACCACTTCAGACCTAGGGACACACACAGACTGAAAGTGAGGGGATGGAAAAAGATATTCCATGCAAATGGAAATCAAAAGAAAGCTGGAGTAGCAAGTCTCACATCAAACAAAATAGACTTTAAAATAAACACTATTATAAGAGACAAAGAAGGACGCTACATAATGATCAAGGGATCGATCCAATAAGAAGATATAACAATTGTAAATATTGATGCACCCAACATAAGAGCACCTCAATACATAAGGCAAATACTAACAGCCATAAAAGGGGAAATTGACAGTAACACAATCATAGTAGGGGACTTTAACATCCCACTTTCACCAATGGACAGATCATCTAAAATGAAAATAAATAAGGAAACACAAACTTTAAACGACACATTAAACAAGATGGACTTAATTTATATTTATAAGACATTCCATCCAAAACCAACAGAATAAACTTTCTTCTCAAGTGCTCATGGAACATTCTCCAGGAGAGACAATATCTTGGGTCACAAATCAAGCCTTGGTAAATTTAAGAATATTGAAATCATACCAAGTAACTTTTCTTACCCCAAGGCTATGAGACTAGATATCAATTACAGGAAAAAATCTTAAAAATACAAACACGTGGAGGCTAAACAATACAATAGTTAATAACCAAGAGATCACTGAAGAAATCAAAGAGGAAATCAAAAAATATGTAGAAACAAATGACAATGAAAACATGACAATCTGAACCTAGGGGATGCAGCAAAAGCAGTTCTGAGAGGGAAGTTTATAGCAATATAATCCTACCTCAACAAGCAAGACACATTCCAAATAAACAACCTAACCTTACACCTAAAGCAATTAGAGAAAGAAGAACAAAAAAACAACAAAGTTAGCAGAAGGAAAGAAATCATAAAGATCAGATCAGAAATAAATGAAAAAGAAATGAAGGAAATGATAGCAAAGATCAATAAAACTGAAGCTGGTTCTTTGAGAAGATTAACAGATAAACCATTAGCCAAACTCATCAAGAAAAAAAGGAAGAAGACTGAAATCAATAGAATTAGAAATGAAAAAGGAGAAGTAACCACTGACACTGCAGAAATACAAAGGATTATGAAAGATTACTACAAGCAACGATATGCCAATAAAATGCACAACCTGGAAGAAATGGACAAATTTGTAGAAAAGCACAACCTTCCAAGAGTGAACCAGGAAGAAATAGAAAACATAAACAGACCAATCACAAGCACTGAAATTGAGAATGTGATTAAAAATCTTCGAACACACAAAAGCCCAGGACGAGAAGGTTTCACAGGGGAATTCTACCAAACATTTAGAGAAGAGCTAACACTTATCCTTCTCAAACTCTTCCAAAATACAGCAGAGGGAAAAACACTCCGAAACTAATTCTACAAGGTCACCGTCATGCTGATATCAAAACCAGACAAAGATTTCACAAAGAAAGAAAACTATAGGCCAATATCACTGATGAACATAGATGCAAAAATCCTCAACATAATACTAGCAAACAGAATCCAACAGCACATTAAAAGGATCATACACCATGATCAAGTGGGGTTTATCCCAGGAATGCAAGGATTCTTCAGTATACGCAAATCAATCAATGTGATAAACCATATTAACAAACTGAAGGATAAAAACCATATCATCATCTCAACAGATGCAGAAAAAGCTTTTGACAAAATTCAACACCCATTTATTATAAAAATCCTCCAGAAAGTAGGCATAGAGGGAACTTTCCTCAACATAATAAAGGCCATATATGACAAACCCACAGCCAACATCATCCTCAATAGTGAAAAACTGAAACCATTTCCACTAAGATCAGGAATAAGACAAGGTTGCCCACTCTCACCAATATTATTCAACATAGTTTTGGAAGTTTTAGCCACACCAATCAGAGACGAAAAAGAAATAAAAGGAATCCAAATTGGAAAAGAATTAAGCTGTCACTGTTGGCAGATGACATGATTCTATACATAGAGAATGCTAAAGATGCTACCAGAAAACTACTAGAGCTAATCAATGAATTTGGTAAAGTAGCAGGATACAAAATTAATGCACAGAAATCTCTTTCATTCTTATATACTAATGATGAAACATCTGAAAGAGAAATTAAGGAAACACTCCCATTTACCACTGCAAGAAAAATAATAAACTACCTAGGAATAAACCTACATAAGGAGACAAAAGACCTGTATGCAGAAAACTATAAGACTCGGATGAAGGAAATTAAAGATGATACAAACAGATGGAGAAATATACCGTGTTCTTTGATTTGAAAGAATCAACATTGTGAAAATGACTATACTACCCAAAGCATTCTACAGATTCAGTGTAATCCCTAGCAAACTACCAATGGCATTTTTCACAGAACTAGAACAAAAAATTTCACAATTCGTATGGAAACACAAGAGACCCTGAATAGCCAAAGCAATCTTCAGAAAGAAAAACGGAGCTGGAGGAAAAAGGCTCCCAGATTTCAGACTCTACTACAAAGCTACAGTAATCAAGACAGTATGGTACTGGCACAAAAGCAGAAATATAGATCAATGGAACAGGACAGAAAGTCCAGATATAAACCCACGCATATATGGTCACCTTATTTTTCATAAAGGACGCAAGAATATGCAATGGAGAAGAGACAGCCTCTTCAATAGTGGTGCTGGGAAAACTGGACAGCTACACATAAAAGAATGGAATTAGAACTCTCCGTAATACCATACACAAAAATAAACTCAAAATGGATTAAAGACCTAAATGTAAGCTCAGACACTATAAAACTCTTAGAGGAAAACATAGGCAGAACACTCTATGACATAAATCACAGCAAGATCCTTTTTGACCTACCTCCTAGAGAAATGGAAATAAAAACAAAAATAAACAAATGGGACCTGATGAAACTTAAAAGCTTTTGCAGCGCAAAGGAAAACATAAACAAGATGAAAAGGCAACCCTCAGAATGGGAGAAAATATTTGCAAATGAAGCAACTGACAAAGGATTAATCTCCAAAATATACAGGCAGCTCATGCAGCTCAATATCAAAAAAACAAATAACCCAATACAAAAATGGGCAGAAGACCTAAATAGACATTTCTCCAAAGAAGATATACAGACTGCCAACAAACACGTGAAAGATGCTCAACATCACTAATCATTAGAGAAAATAAAATCAAAACTACAATGAGGTATCACCTCAACTAGTCAGAATGGCCACCAACAAAAAGTCTACAAACAATAAATGCTGGAGAGGGTGTGGAGAAAAGGAAACCCTCTTGCATTGTTGGTGGGAATGTAAATTGATACAGCCACTATGGAGAACAGTATGGAGGCTCCTTAAAAATAGAACTACCATATGACCCAGCAATCCCACTACTGGGCATATGCCCTGAGAAAACCATAATTCAAAAAGAGTCATGTACCACAATGTTCATTGCAGCTCTATTTACAATAGCCAGGACATGGAAGCAACCTAAGTGTCCATCGACAGATGAATGGATAAAGAAGATGTGGCACATATATACAATGGAATATTACTCAGCCTTAAAAAGAAATGAAATTGAGTTATTTGTAGTGAGGTGGATGGACCTAGAGTCTGTCATACAGAGTGAAGTAAGTCAGAAAGAGAAAAACAAATATTGTATGCTAACACATATATATGGAATCTAAAAAAAAAAAAAAAAATGGTTCAGAAGAACCTAGGGGCCGGACAGGAATAAAGATACAGACATAGAAAATGGACTTGAGGACATGGGGATGGGGAATGGGAAGCTGGGACGAAGTGAGAGAGTGGCATGGACATATATACACTACCAAATGTAAATTAGATAGCTAGTGGGAAGCAGCCGCATAGCACAGGGAGATGAGCTCGGTGCTTTGTGACCACCTAGAGGGGTGGGATAGGAAGGGTGGAGGGAGATGCAAGAGGGAGGAGATATGGGGATATATGTATATGTAGAGCTGATTCACTTTGTTATAAAGCAGAAACTAACACACCACTGTAAAGCAATTATACTCCAATAAAGATGTTAAAAAAAAAAAAGAATCTTTGCTTTGAAATACTATTGTGAATAACAACCAGGACATAATAAAAGAAATGCATACCTAGACTAATTGTTTTGGAATTGCTGGACCAAAGATAAATTTAAAATCCTAAAAGCAACCAGGGAGACTACAAATGAATGAATTACAAGATGGATAGCTTTTTTGTTAAATTAAAAAGGGGAGCAGAGGAAAAATATAATGGAATAACATCTTTAAAGGACTCAAGAGAAAAATCTAACAACCTAGAGTTCTATATCCAGTGAAACTTCCTTTAAAAATGAGAGTGAAATAGAAATATTTCTTTCAAACAAACACTAAGAGAATTTAGCACCAATATGTTCTCAATAAAGACATTTTTTTTCATCTTGACTGGATTATTTATTACAAAGAATACTTGTCTTTATCTGCTTTTCCCTGCATACTCATTAAAGAACACTTCTAAAAGCTCTCCTTCAGTAAGAAGAATGGCATGAAATGCAAGAACTAATGAGAATTGAAAGAAAATTGTAAACATGTTAATAAATATTAACAAAAATAAGTGAATAAAATATGCATAATGTCTAATTTGTTTAATAAAGAGAAAACTGAAATACTAAAATACAGTATAGTACGTAAAGTAAGTCAGGAGGGTGATTAGAGATAACAGTAAATTGCTTTTTCTGTTTGGGAGCAGGGCAAAGATATTAGTTTAGATTGTACTAAGTATGTTGTTTTTTTTTTTTTTTTGTTTTTTTTTTTTTTTGCGGTACGTGGGCCTCTCACTGTTGCGGCCTCTCCCATTGCGGAGCACAGGCTCCGGACATGCAGGCCCAGCCGCCATGGCTCACGGGCCCAGCCGCTCCGCGGCATGTGGGATCTTCCCGGACCGGGGCACGAACCCGCGTCCCCTGCATCGGCAGGCGGACTCTCAACCACTGCGCCACCAGGGAAGCCCAAGTATGTTGTTTTGATTTCTAGAATAACTCCTAAAAGATTATATATAGAGTACATAACATCCAAACATCCTTGTAGAAAGGCAAACATAAATGAGAACAAATTCAATCCAGAAGTCTAAGAGACTACAGAAGAAGTACAAAAAAGTGAGAAAAATACAAAATAAAGTGTAAAAATTAATCCATTAATCATACTAAGTAAACTATGTTCTTCAATTAAAAGAATAAAATTGTCAGAGTACGGTTATAAAACTTGTAAGAGTTATGATAAAACATACGGATACAGAAATACTGAAACGTAAGTGATGGAAATAATCCCAAGAAAAAACTAACCAAAAGGCAATTGTGCAGCTGTATTATTATAAAATGAAATAAACTTTAAGGAAAAAAGCCTTGCTAATATGTAATGAAGAGAGTCACTATATAACAATGTAAAGGTTCCTTTACTAGGAAGATACCAAAATTCTAAATATTTATGGATCTAATAACTTTAAAATATTTTAAGATAAGAACCAAAATTCATAAAATAAAAAGTAAAGATATAATAGAGAATATCAAAGAATTTAACCACTGGCTTTTTGAAAGACAAAACTGACAAACCTTTAGCAAGAGATATGAAAAGAGAAGCACAGATAATAATATGAATGAAACAGAAGACACACTGATTCAGCAGACATTAGATAAATAATAGAATAATACAAACTAGTTTGTGCCGTTAAATATAAAAAATTAAACAACATAAACATACGCCTACAAAAATATACTTCAAAGAAACTGACTCTAGAAGAAATAGAAGCTCAATTATCACATGAACAATTGAACATCTTCTCAAGATAAAACATTAGGCCTAGATTATTTTATGGAAATACTCTGCAAAATATTCAAGGAACAGATCATTTTAAGCTTTTACTAACTCTTCCATAAAACAGGAAAAGAGGGCACATTTCCCAAATTATCTTATTTTGCCAGTATATCTTTGATATCAAAACCAGATAAACAGGAAAAGTGTAAAAAGAAAATTATAAGCCAATTCAATTATGACATGAATGCAAAAGTAACTCAACAAAATGTTAAGTACAAAAAACATAATACATACATCATGACCAATTTGAATTTACTCAAGTAATGAATGGTTGTTTCAACATTATAAAATCAATTATTCAAATTCACTATGCTTCCTTACTATTAGAGTTGGCTATAAATCTTGCTTTGACTAATAAAAGTCAAAATGACACGTGACATTTCTAGGCAGAAGTATTTAGTTGCCATGTTAAACACTCCACAGCTATCTTCTCTGCCATATTAAGCATGGAATCATGAGTTGTTATGAAGATACAACATTGAGCCATTTCATTAAAGACAGCTTCTCTGGTTAGTTTTGCAAACCTGCAACAGATTTTTCATAAGAGATAACTATACTTTTTGTGGCGCTAAATCATTGTTTTCAGAGTTGCCACTAGCATAGCCTAGTCCAATCAGACTGATCTAGCGATAACAACTAATATAGCACAGAATTGGCTCAGAGAAAGACAAATGGACCAATGAAACAAAACAGAGTGCCAGAAACAGATCCACTTGACAGCTATATTCAATAAAGTCACTGCAAATGCTGAATTAGCAAATACTGAACCATTGCTTCTAGGGGAAACACAGAGTTAAGTTCCTGCAAGCCTCTAAGCACATTTTAACCAACCCATCAATATATAATCTTGTTTTATGTGTTTATGTTTAAAGACCTCTTATTTAATATATATTGTCGATTCAATAACATTGAACTCATGGCCAGCAGTGTTATGATCCATGCCTGAACAAATCTTATCTAACACACATATTTTCTGTGTAAGGCACATCACAACCTTCTTGCAATTAGGAACACAAGACAGCACTTCAGTACTACACTTGGGGCCATTTTAAACAGTAAAGTCACAGACAGAAAACACAGAAATGTGAAAGACATGGCACTAAAGAGACTGCACAAAGGACACTTGTAAACATTAAGAGAGCTGGAACAAGAAGGCAGAGCATCGCCTTGTTGGATCTCAGCTGGGAACATGCATGTCAGGTGACTCAAATTTTTCACAGCCCTGCACATGTTTGCAAATGACAAAGAAAACACCACTAGTATTGATTTTGAGGTTACAAACAAGTTTTAGCAACTAGGTAAATTTTCAAATATGGAAGCTTTGAATAATGGGAATCAAGCATATGCACTCACACACACATACTTTTGCATGTATTAAATATTCAATAATATTTTAATAGGAAGGAAAAAATATGCCTTGTACTTTTGTAGCTCAAAGGTATGACTGGGTCAAAAGCATACACCCATATGATAAAAAGGCCTTAATCTCCCGCACCCATTAAACCTCCTACTCAAGTAGGAGGTTTAATCATCTCATGGTGATTTCTAGAAAATGCTGCCTCCCAAGGCTCTCTTTGAGCCCTAGTCAGCCTGCTGTACTGGCCCCATCTCTTGGAGGTTGCTGTGCTCCCACTGGTCCACATGTGCTGCTTTCAAAAACTTTCAGGGAAGCTTCACCACCTCTACCATCCAACATGAGCAAGCCAATGGCCATGGCTAGTGGATTGTTTCTGGTTTCACCCAGAATCATCTCATCCTGTGGGAGATGATGGGTATCTTGCACAGGCAGAGGAAAGGGTCTTCTCCACAACTGCATTCTAAACTCGGTTGCTTGGCCTCCTAAAGCTGTCCCGGAGACCAGAGTCTTACAAAATCTCTACTAAATAGGCACTTGATCTACTGCCTCTAACACTCTCTATTGTGCTGAAAATTAATCCAAAGAATTCAGTGGGGGATTGACTTCCTCTTTCCCATCTCCAGGCCCCCGCCTCTACCAAATTCATCTCTCCTCCTCATTTCTACAATTGAACATGTAAAGAGAGATGACAAGTAAAAGAAGATACAGGGAGAAAGAAGGTAGGTTATAATCCACACCTGGCAGCTGACAGCCTTGCTAGCATTCACTGGAGGAAATCTCAGCTTTATTATCTACCAAAAAATTTTGTGGGTGGGATTTCCTTGAAAACTCCTAATTAAAAACCTTCTTTTGCTCACAGTGTTGAAATAAATTGGAAATAAACTGATCATATGTTTCCCATTTTCTTTTCCCACAGCTGAGTGAATATGAAAGTTCTATAACTCAAAATGTGAAAAGAGAAAAGACATTTTTCTTGAAAGACAGAAACCCTGATGATTGCCTGATGAACAGATCTCATCAAAGATTTTCACTATTTAAGCTGTAATTTGAATATATATTTGAACATCAGCCTTAACTCTCAACAAAGAAACAGGTTTAGTGCTACTTCCAAGGGAACAAGGGTCCTTAACATACTAAATATTTACCTTAAATCTAATGAGAGGTTTTTATAAGAGTGTCACTTAATTTTGTGCCTCCCTTCAATTCTGAATTGCACGAACTGAATAAATGTGATCATCTCTTCTGAAAGCAGCTATCATACCCCCATGTATGTATCTTTCTTCTACCTGAGAGTCAATCACAATAATAGTACTTTAATAAGGGTATATGCAAATCAGATAATCACGATCATGATAAATTTTAACTACTCTTGAACTTACAGCAACTTAGCTAAGTGTGTGGAATGTGATTAACGGTTATACCTAGAATTTAAATATTTTACTTTTTTTCTAAGCTTTGTGCATTAAGTCCAGATGCTCAATCTTCTCCATGTGATTGAAATATAATTATTTAGAATTGATGGTAGGACAAATTCTATCATTTGGAGTTGTCGTTATAACGAATTTTTTTATTATAAAATACCTCTGTGTTTTATAATGATCTCTTGGCTTTCATTCTTAGATCTCCCTTCAAATTCTAGTTTCTTTTCTCTCAGCTTCTCTGAACTTTTCAGATTTTAAGGTCCTAAATGTCTTACAAATGCAACAATGAAACAGCATGGATAACTAGCTAAAATTGTGTTTCAAGGAAAAGCAAATCAAATTTTTATTGTTTTTTCCCTTAGTCAAAGAAAAAATTTATTTCCTTGAATTAATATATGTCTAGTTTGTCTTTCATGCCATATTTAAAGGCAAGCCTCCAGAATATGTTTCAAAATCTTAAGCTAAAGATTCCTGAGAACCCCTTATAAAGTAAGAATTGAAGTTTAATATCCAAGGATAATGCATGTATATTCTCAGCCCTTCAGCAATAACAATGAGATGCCATTATTCTAAGATGTATATATTCTGAAACTTAGATAAATTTGGTATTATGAATGTAACTTCAAGAGTATAATATACTTAGTTTCACTAATTGACATTTCCTTTCAAACTATTCTCTCTAATTCCTATGCCCATCTTCCTTTTTAAACCCACAACTCCTTTAGTAAGTCCCAGATTACTCTTTGAAGAATTTCTAGTCTACTTTTTGCTCTTCCTAACAGCGTAACTAAGGGTACATTTGCTTGTGGCTAAAACCACAATGGACTCAAAGTTCTAAACATGACTCTACAATTCCTCTTAATTTATTTTATCCTAACGTCCACCATTGTTTATTTACCATCCTGTTAGACTGTGCATAACTTTTTAATTGTCTTAAATCCTTTTTGGAATAAGACAAAAGAAAAAGACAGGCACACATATACAAAAGCCTATTTATAACTCTGATTGGTCTGATTTCCCTTTGGTTGCAATGGAGATATTAATATTTATTCATTAATTATTTGGCCAATTAGTCATCGCCTACTATAGACTAGACATGGCAATATAAAAATGAAGAACTTTATTTCTGTCAGTGAAGCACTTAACAGCCCAGAAATGTAAAACAGATGCCTAAACAAATATAGTTAATGAGATGTTATAGTTGTTACAATTAAAATACTCATAGATACAACTGGGCACAAAAGACTGAGTGACCAATTCCCCTGGGGTGGGGTGTTAGGGTGAAGAAAGGGAATCTAGATGAAAGTGTTTAGGACAGGCTGTGTGGAAGAAGTTACAATCCTGGAGAATTCTGGGAAATGCAGAGCAATCTCTTATGACCGGAGCTTGTTAGGCAAAAGGGTATTTTTTTTTACATCTTTATTGGAGTATAATTGTTTCACAATGGTGTGTTAGTTTCTGCTTTACAACAAAGTGAATCAGTTATACATATACATATGTTCCCATATCTCTTCCCTCTTGCGTCTCCCTCCCCCCCCCATCCCACCCCTCTAGGTGGTCACAAAGCACGGAGCTCATCTCCCTGTGCTATGCAGCTGCTTCCCACTAGCTATCTACCTTACTTTTGGTAATGTATATATGTCCATGTCTCTCTCTCGCTTTGTCACAGCTTACCCTTCCTCCTCCCCATATCCTCAAGTCCATTCTCTAGTAGGTCTGTGTCTTTATTCCTGTCTTACCCCTAGGTTCTTCATGACATTTTTTTTTTCTTAAATTCCATAGATATGTGTTAGCATATGGTATTTTTCTTTCTCTTTCTGACTTACTTCACTCTGTATGATAGACTCTAGGTCTATGCACCTCATTACAAATAGCTCAATTTTGTTTCTTTTTATGGCTGAGTTGAAAGAAAAAGCTGGGAGAGGATTGAGAGCAGGGCCCACCTGACACAACCAGAGTTTGAAATCTATCCCACGGGCAAAAGGGAGCCATGGAAAGAAGCAAGGGAGTAATATGACCAAGTAGCTCTGTATAAGGAGCATTCAGTATCCAAAAGGACTAGATAAAGGCAGAAAGAGAAGTTTGAAAACTATTGCAAGAGTCCTGACAAAAGATTTGGCTCCTTCCTCTTGAGGATATGGTGAGAATAAAGTGGTTACTATTAAGAAAGTATCTTAATTCCCTCTGAAAGTAGAAAGTGGTGCAGGATGAAAAATATCATATCAGAAAAGAGTCACTCTAGACCCTCTGATGCATTTTCTACATTTGAGCCCAGTAATAAAATTTCTGGAGGTCTTGACTGCCCCAGTTGAGACGTGACCAGTGCTTAATTGGGGGCTAAGATATGGAGTGGTAAGAGGGAGCACTGGAAACAATTTGCTCATAACTCTCCCCCACAGAAACTCAAAAGTCTTAATTGTGCATGTGCTGCAAATATGCTCTTTGAAAAGGTCTAAAAGGAACAACTAAAAGACATTAAAAACAGATATTGTGTTCATCCAAACATTTCTCTGAGTGTGCCCAGGCCTCAAGAGTGTCTGTTGCTTGCATCCTTGGGAGTTTAGAAGGATATCACATCATCAGCATGATGAAACAATTTCACTGAAGGAGGGCATAAAGGTCATCAGTACTTGTTTTTATCCAAGTACCCTGATTCATTGGAATTTGGAACTTTCTAGTTCTCAGAACCCCAATGGCAAAATCATAGCTGCTGTTGGTATTCTCTTGTCCCTAAGATTTTTCAATTCTCCTTTTATTAAACCAGCAGATGAAGCAATAGAATATATAGTCATTTTGGCCTAAAACAAAGGAGGGAAAAGCCAAAAAGTAATTTTTCTGTTACTGGATAGACTGGGGGCAACAGAATCAGCCCAGAAAATAGTGAGAAGCACAACAGAAGAGATTTTGTTCTCAGTGACACTGTTTTACCCCAAATCTTAACACTAATTTCTCTGTGGTTTATTTTTGCTCAGTTGCCTTCTGTCCACTATCTGTGATAGCATATAGATGTGCCAATGCAAATTTATTAACTCACAAAATATTCTACGGAGTATGAAAATGCAGATCAGCCCTGATATAAATCAGGCATGGCAGCAGGCAATAACATACCCAATCTGTGAGGTGTGTATTATCTTCCTTAAGAGAAAGATTATACTCAAGGAAGATTATTTATAGTTTCCTTTTGAATGATGTTTGAAAATATTCATAAGGCCTAATTAAACTTGGATAGGTGATTCAGTGGTTTTCTTTTCCACAGATATGCACTGCCTTAGTTCACAAAGTTGGCTGTATACTGTCAGGCAATTAAACCCAACAAATAAATACATAACCACTCATTGTTTTGAAGACCAAGTCTAGCTGAGCTACACTTGGTCTCCAACCCAGGATTATCTGATATGTGAAGATCAAGATCTTATAATGAGAAGGTTTTGTAAAGTCCTTCCATACATCACCTGTAAAGATGTTAAATGAACCCAACAACCTTATTTTTGGTACCAAGACTTCAGAAATAGCAGCATAAAAGCCTTAAGGTATAAGAAAAAGAGTATCTATTATAGTTGGTAATAGTCCAAAATTAGAAATAATCTAAATATCCTTCTATAGAAAAGTGTATATGTATGTGTGTATATATATGTGTGTGTGTGTGTGTGTGTGTGTGTGTGTGTGTGTGTGTGTGTGTGTGTGTATATATATATACATTAGGTATTACCTATATGCATAAGTCTGGAAAGATGTCAATGACATAGTCCAAAGTAAATAAAAGCAAGTTATACAACAATAAGGGCAGATTAATCCCATTTTTTTTTAAGGAAAAAAAAACTATTAGTACTGGTTAACTCTAGTGGTGGATGTATGGAACTTCAGGTTTTTATTGAATACTTTATAAACTTCTATATTGTTTGATTTTTAAAACAAGAAAGTACAATTTTTTTAATTTAAAAAATAGCTATCAAATTCATCTTCCTGCCTCTAAGAAATGTATCTCCTGGACACAAAATCTCCCTGGTACCTTTCAGCCATTTTGGATTAATTTAGCTCTGGGAATTCCAGCCAATACAAATCAGAATTTCTGAGGACACTCAAGGGATATGACCTCACATGACTAGGACTTTAAAAATAATTTGTATAAATCTCTGTAGACTAAAGATATTAACTTTCACACAGCTCTAGTGGAAAACAAAGTCAATAGAATTTTAAGATCTTCCTTAGACATGGTTGGATATCCCTTCCTAAATCTTTCTACCAGCTCCCACTCTCCCTCTTTTAT
Organism: Phocoena phocoena; assembly: GCF_963924675.1. NCBI lineage: Eukaryota > Metazoa > Chordata > Mammalia > Artiodactyla > Phocoenidae > Phocoena > Phocoena phocoena. The sequence goes on from NC_089220.1 coordinate 81,200,470, forward strand.
AAATGGATAAACTGGAATGCAGAACAGACTGTAACTTCTATAGGAGATGGACAGTGAGTGCTGGTAATTACAAACATAACACTCAGAAATGACCCAGTATCTTTAGACATCTTATCATAAGAATATCATTTTTAAAAGCAAATATTTTCTCCAGTGTATGTATGTATGTATATATATATATATCAAAAGCTGAAAGGATTTTTCTCAGTTTCACAGCCAGCTGGATTTGCCTAAGCTGTTGACTAAAAAATAACCTTGGAATTATAAAAAGCTTCACCTATAGGTAATGAGAGATTAATTCATGTACCTCATAATGTTTAGATATATCAATGAAGAAAATTTTAATTCACTTCTAAGTGAGAATATCTGCAAGGATTTAACATTATCCAGATGCAAAGAAGCCATTTTACCCTATTTCTCATATTACAAAATGAAAATTAAGGAATTATAGAACTTTTTTCAAAATCTTATAAATCAGTATATGTCAAGAAATTAGTCTTACTGCTCTCTATTTCAAAATCATCTTTGTTGGAGTCACAGATGCTCTTGTTCTAAGTAAGAATCCTTAATTTATTTTGAAAGTAGGGACACTCAGAGTAAAGAAAAGGAAAGAAAAGTACCTAGCACTAAGAAATCTGTAATACATTGGAACTAGCTGGCACTCCTACAAGAGATTGTGAAATAAACCCTCAATATTATGTTCCTCCTGCCCCATCACATTTTAATAATTTTTTGTCTTTTTAAGACTATACCAATCATACAATAAGGTTTTCAAGTGTCAAAAGCTTAGCAATCGGGAATTCCCTGGTGACACAGTGGTTAAGAATCTGCCTGCCAATGCAGGGGACATAGATTCAAGCCCTGGTCCGGGAAGATCCCACATGCCGCGGAGCAACTAAGCCCGTGCGCCACAACTACTGAGCCTACGCTCTAGAGCCTGCTCGCCACAACTACTGAAGCCCGTGCACCTAGAGCCCGTGCTCCACAACAAGAGAAGCCACCGCAATGAGAAGCCTGCGCACCGCAACAGAGTAGCCCCCGCTCGCCACAAATAGAGAAAGCCCGTGCGCAGCAACAAAGACCCAATACAGCCAAAAATAAAAATAAATAACTAAATTTAAAAAAATAAATAAAGCTTAGCAATCACCAAATGTTTTACAGACCCAGATTTCCCTTATGCCTGTAGTAAGTGCAAGGGGTACATTACATTCTTTCCTAAATAGCTTACTATAAATTGTCTTGCAGACCTGTCAGTCTGGATATTTGCTGAGACATATTTAAATAATCTCTGATTTGAGACCTACTATCTTGAAATTAAGAGTCAATTCTAAGTCAGAAGTCAGAGGTCATCTCTGGAACAGACACATATACCCATTTTTAAAGGAGTTAATGTGAAGAAAATCAGAATTCCATTTACTAAGTGTGTAAGTCCACAAATCAGTGAATCGCTATTGATTGGTAACTTAGGGAGAAGCATCATTTCATACTGAAAACACTAATAGAGAGGGGTATTACTAGAAATCAAGGACGAAAAGAGTTTCTAGGAAACAACCAAGTTCAACTCTTTTGCTTTATAGATGAGGAAACTGAAGGCCAGGATGTATTTGATTTAACTTTTTAGAGCCCTACGAAATGGTTTTTCATAAATATAGAGATATCTTTCAATGTTATGTTGTTGACATTTTTCTGGAAATTTAACTTTCTTTATAATTAGAATCAATTATGCTAGCAAAAAAACTCAATACATGAGCCCTGAAGTCTTCTCATTACATCTTCAACATATTGGGCTACCAGAAGGCTTAGAAATTTAGGTCTAAAACTCTCCAGGACTGGAGAAAAAAATTTAAATCAAATGCTTATGAATGTTTATTAAAACCATCAGTGCATATGAGGTAACCTGGTAGGAGTAAATAGAGTATAAAGCAAGCCAAGCTTCAGATCACAACCTCCAACATTTTTTGACCGTTTAATTCATCAATTTAAAAAAAATGAGGATGCACCATCAATACATTACATTTACTTACTTTAAAATTATATTCAATAGTTCATCTTGAGCTAATTACTTAACTTCTCTGGACTTCAGTACTTATAGGATTATAGTAAGAAATAACCTAACATAGACTTAGTATACAGTAAGACTCCAATAAATACTATTCACACACACACACACACACACACACACACACACACACACATATAATATACATGTATATCATATGAATACTTCTCTAATGTAATATTTACATAATAAAACCCACATAAGATAAAAATTTGAAAAAAGATAAGCTAACAATTAAATATAAACAGAATATTTTATATATTATTTTCACACTCCAATAGATTATCCTGTAGAAACCACTGAATATATTCAATCCAATTTGGAAACCACTCTTCCAGAGAACTATTTTGAGAGGCAAGCTAATAAAAGAAGACCAAGAGTAGGTGGTATGCTGGAGTTGACTTGAACCAGTTGAAGACAAAATTATTCACATCTCTTCTCAGTTCTGCATTCAGTGATTTTACTTTGGTAGCTTGAAATGGACCATGGTGAGAGTATTTGCACTGTGGAAATTAGAAAACAGTACGCACCAGAGCCTTTTTTTTTTTTCTCCAGCAAGATGGTTGTTAGACATTCACCAGCAAATCACTATCAGCATTTCAGAAGTAGGAAGAGAAGAAGGACAAGGTATTGTGGAGTCAGAAAGTCAAAAAAAAAAAAGAGAGAGAAAACAAGAAAGATGGTCAAAATTGTCAGAATCTGTGCAGGAGTCACTGGGTTTGACAAATCATTAGTGACTTTTGAAAAAAACAGTTTCTGTAAAGTGGCTGGGTAGAACCAGAAAACTGTGGGTTGGAGAGGGAATGAGAAGCTAGGGAGAAAAAGAAGACAGTGAAGGAAACAAGTACAACACAGCCACAGTCTGAGGAGAAAGTTGTATCATGGAAGAGTTGGGGGTAGAAAGTGGACAAAGGGGTCAAAGTTAAAGCAGAGAGTGGAACAGGGGTTGAGTGAAGCCAAGATGAATTGTGGTTAGAGCCACAAAAGCCACAAAGCAGCTATGGGATGCAGAGCTGTGTGTGCTGGTGTGTGGATGCAGCCATGTTCTTTGAGAGGTGATTACAGGAAGACAAGAGACCAGTTAGAGGGCACAGGCTGAGCCAAACAAGTGGAAGTTCGAAAATTCTGTAAGGGAAGAAATGCTGTAAAGGGATCCAAAGAATGGGAATTAGAAAATCAAGAAGAATAAAAACATCTTAAGTCTAGATTCTAACTAGATAAGAACTACTTGAAAGAAACATATATGATATTCTAAGGCATTTGTTTCTAAATTTTTAAAGAGGCTAGAACTTCATCAAAAGCAACGATGCTTAATCCTCTGAACCTGGTGACGTAACCATTATTTCCACATGGTTAAGTTCTTCTATTTTATTTTGTTGACAGAAAAAAATTACCATGACGAGATTATTTTTACACACCAAGTTTAAACATCTGATTGGAAACTAACTGAAAACAGTACATCTCATTTGTGTATTTAGCACTTACAAATTCACTCTACCTGAGAGACTGCTGAAAGCACAGGCAGAATACTGCATTGATGCCTTTGTAACTGAGACAAAATCACCCTGTACAAATACATCTGTCACTTACAGTCAAAGACAAGCCTTTAATTAATTGGGTTTAAAGTTTTGTTTACTTTTTCTATTACTTCTCTTAACCTAATGTTCACTTTCCATGCCCCTAAAAGAGGAACAGTAAAGGCCAGGTGAAAAATAAACTTTCACAGGCAATATTTGCAGAGCTGTTTCTGGTAAACAGTCAAACTCACCAGGCTCTTGTATCATCATTTATTTGCACCTCTCACTGAGTATGGGTTTTTGTGTTGCCATAAGCAATTCTTAATTTCCATCAATAACCTTTCATTTTAGGCATGGCCAATTTGTATTATGAGCATGAGAACTGAGAATTGTCCTTTTTGGAGCTGGAAAGTAAGGACTACAACATAGGCGGATAATTTAAAGACTGGCCTAAACTCAGCTATCACAGATCAAGTGGGTCCTGATCAGTAATTTTGGTCAGTTAGGGTCACCTTACTAGGGAGAAGAGTTATCAAATCTAATGGGACTATTACTGGGAAAACTTTTAAGGATGTACCTTGTCCACCTGGAGTGGCTTTTGCTCTTGATCAAATTGTATATGTTTGATTCGTGCTGTCAATTACCCACCTAGAGTTAATTAGACCCCCTGAGAAATGCCTACTAAGTGCTTATTAAACCTGCATGAAATTACCCTGCTGCCTTCTGAAGAAAAACCATACCTGGCTTCCAAATGCCACAACTCCAAATAAGATGTGAAATATGCAAGTAAGTTAGAACATATTAGTTCCGAATTTCTAGCAAGAGGCTAGAAGAAATTCAGATTTGGCAGAAGCAGAGAGGAATGGTCCAGAAATTGTGTTCAATTGGATCTAGAGACAATACTCTATTAATTGGTTGGATACCTCTATGATTTCAAAAATGTGCATCACCTAGACTTAGAACTTTGAATATTGTTAAGAGTTGTGCTCAGAGATTCCACAAAAAAAATCCTGCAACAGATTTTGGCAAACATAAGCATTTTGTAACTTCTAATCCAACAGCTTAATTAACAAATTATTAAAATTTGGTTCACAAATGTTTTCAGCACCTTCTATTTGGTGGAATCAGTCCCTTCCAAACCACTGATATTACAGAGTCACAGCCATTTATCATGGGGATTTTCCTTTCAAGACTGAGGCAAATCATACAAGTACCTGGCTTACAGAACAGCAGCAGGGATTAGAATGCATTTGGATCTGCGTTAAAGTCAGGAGGGATAGTACATAACCAAGTGGTCTGACATATATTGCAAGAATGAGGGAGCATGGCAGGAAGACCTGAATCACCACCTGTGAAGAACCATGATGATAGCCACAAAGACCACCAGGCAGAAATGCAAGGCCGAAAGCAAGCACTGCTATCAGAAGCTGGGGAACTGGAGACCAGGTGTTCATGCAGAGGAAGGAATGAGTAGGGTAAAGGGATCAGATCTAAGGCTAAGAATTCAGAACTCCATAAGGAACTGGTTTCCTTTTACGCATGGCCTGGTAAAGAGCAGTAAGTATAGCACAAAGACCCTAAACCATTAGAACCTTTGCCCAGCAAAATCTGGTACCATTTCACTAAGCAGATGACTGCGGCAGGTTTTGGAATATGTTTGATTTGAGACATTGTAACTCTCAAGTCTTAATTTTCTATCTTTATTGCTGGTTCTGCTTAGAGTTTAAAATAAGTAGGATCCCTTAACAACTGAGGCCTACTATCTCATTTTTAAATCTACTGCAATATTTTGAGGGACATAAGCAGAGAGGGGTAAGAAATGAGTCTTTGGTTAATATAACAAAAAGAAAGATCTGCATATCTCTTTGGTTTTATTCTGCACTTTTTCACTATCTTCTAACATATTTTAATATTTGATTATGACATGCCATTTCATACCTGGGATAGGAGATCATGTTAGGGTATGTCAGTAAAGCCCAGCTAATTATTGTTTTATTTGCTATTACTAAGACATTTTCACTATTGCATTTTTCTATATTAGGGAGCAATTTCAACATATAGGAAAATATGAATTTTGTAGGAAATGCAACTTATAAAATTTTTGATAGGATACTTTATCATAAGTAGCCAAATCTAAAAGAGCTCACTATGCCAAACATTTTTCAGAGTTTTCTAAAGTTCACAAATCTAGGGCAATGATCATTTCTTATTGTCGCTCATCACCTTTTCTCCTCCTTTTTCATGATAGAAAAACCAAGAGGCACTGGAATAATGTGGTCTTTATACCATCATGGAAAGAATCACACTCATAAAATCCAACAGGAATGGATATTTCAGTGAGTGTGGAGTTGGGATAAGAGATGGCCAGAACTGATGGAATTCTGCACACTAAGGAATCTAGGTAAGAGACAGACAATGGATTGCAACCCAGAATTCTCTCCTCACACTTGAGCTGAACCAAAGAGAAGCTGAGAGTAAAGGGCAAGTCATCTTCCTTATTTTCCTTCGCTTCTCAGTGTCAAACCTTTTCACTTTCGCGAAGCTGAACCACACCCGAATTTCAAGAATCACTACTTTTACCTTCTTGTTATTTCCTTCACCTTTAACACCAACCCTACTTCTCAAATTCCCATCAAAATTCATTTTGCAAATATCAATCCCAGAGTTAATCCAGATAAGGGAAAGCAAATAAGAGATGTCTTTGTATTTCACTACAGTAGGTTGAGGAAATTAGAACTGTACTGAAAAAATCAGAGAAAATATATTAAACCTAGTCATTGTATACTGCAAAATACCTAGGAAGGGGATTTATAACTAGTTACCAAAGAGTTACTTTATCATCACTTTTGTGTACTCAAAAAATATAGAAAGGTGACTTCATTACCACAAATATTTTTCTAGTCCTTTATTTCTCCATTTTCAAATCTTCTTATATGTTATCTTTACTGACCAGTTCAGGAAGTACAGAACAAGAGCTTGACAAGCTCGGCTTCTTCGGTTTTCTTAGAATCAAGTTGTCAGAACTTGCCACCGTTGAGCTGGCCTCACCTGCCCAAACACCAACTTAAATAAACTAACAGTACCTGAAACAAATGGAATTTCAACCACGAGTGTTAAATAAGCCCTCAAAATGTCAGAGACCGATGACTATTGTTGCTTAGTCTCTTCAAATATTGAAATGTTATTGTAAACCTTGAGTGTGACTTTCAATGTACTTACGGGGGGCGGGGGGTGGGCAGCATGGGGTGGCGGGGGAGAGTCCACACTCCTCAAAACAGACACCCTCCTCTCCCGCTAAGCCTGGTGGGATATGTGAAAAAAAATGAAAGTGCCAGAATTTCTTTTGCTATCAGGTACTCCAGAAGAAACGTAAATTTGTGTCTGTCATAAAGTTACGGAGAATGAATTAAAGTCATTAATGCTAAACCCTTACTCACAAAATGTAACACTTTTTCCAAAGTAGAAACTCAATCAATATAATGCAATAAATCAAACATGATTCAGTACAGAAAGCAACTGGTTTTGTAGTTCACTTTAAAGGGATTCAGGATAAGGCAGCAGAAAAAGTTACTGTTTAGCACATTTTTCACTAAAAATAGATAAAATGTCTAATTCCAGGCTCAGAACAGAATTTGTTTTATTGCAATTTCCTTGAAAATTGCTGTTTCTCATGCACCTCTGAATATATGCTCAATGTGAATTAATTACCACTGGTTTCTTAGCTTAAATTTTAGTCACTGCAAAAAGTGAAACCTGTTCCCTTTGTCTTTCCACTAGAAAAAGGAAGGTAGCACCTATAACATTAGCATGGCGTATGGCCCTAGAATCAATGTGACACACGGAAAGTTTTTCTATAAAACTGGGTACATAGAACCATTACGTCTTATGTGATTGTATCTCTGAGATCTGCGATAACATTTGCTCAGTTTCTTTGTTTCTCCTGTTAACATTTTCATTTCAGTGTTGCTGATCATTTTCTATTATCTCTGCCTTCTTTATGTTTCTCGTGTATTTCCCTTTCAGATAGCCTCGTTGAATTAACTGAAGAATAAAACTATATAATATAGTCTTATTATAAGCAGAAGAAAATGAAGATGATCTGATGAGATAAATCACTGAAGGTTAATAGCTTTAAAAATCAATCTTCCTTCAAAGGAAAAGGCTAAATGGCTTAGTGGATGAAATGCTAGCCTCTCACCTCTGAGTTCAAGTCTTAACTGTGAAGCCTTAGGCGGCACGGTTACTGGGCAGAGATGTCTCTAGTGGACAAAGATCTGCACTGCACAAGTTGGAGGCTGCCCAATAACCCTTGCCCCATGCACCATCAGCCCCTGTCAGTGGGACTGATGGGTTTTTGTGTTTCCAGTCCATCCTGTCCCTTTGGAAATGGTCCAGGTAGATGCTAACATCACTGTCAGGAAACCATCTTTTCAGAGCAGCCTCCTCAAATAGCACCAGTGGTGTGAAGTCACTAGAGGTTGCTGCTTTGCAGGTCTGACCCCTCAGCTGCCACTCAAATAACCTGACCTTCCCTTCCTGTAAATTGAGTGACACCTTTTCCTGTCAATTAAAAAACTAGGACAAACAGAACTAATCACTGGGCTATTTCAGACTGGCCAAGGACTCATTTGCCAGAGGGTGGCTACACATGTGGAAGGCAAACTTCAATAATTAAAAATGAATATATTCAAATAAAAGAGGGAGGCATGAACAAGCACATGTATGTCCTCATACACGAACATGTATATTCCTAAAAATGCATGTAGTCATTTTTTAACAGATACAAGTTGGACCATTTGTTTATCCACACAGGTAATCCTCTATTGCTGGCGACTTAAAGGGCTTCTTTGTGTTCACCCCGAGCAATGTGTTTTTCTGTTTCTGTCCTTCAATAGTATAATGCACTGCATTTTGAGCCTCCAAAAGAGATATCCAAACTGTTTACAAAACATACACGTGGCACAAATAGCTGTTATTTAAGGAGATTGCAGTCAGTTCGATCTTATGAGCAGAGATGTTTATGTTGAATAAGACAACCGTAGTGTCCAACTAAAATCAGCACTCTATTTCACAGTTTTATGGTGAGATATGTTTTCTCTGTGCCCTTTTATGCATTGTGCAATAACCCACTTGAAAGTGGAAGTAATGTCTAATTTGGAACCATTTGGACAAGGCATGGTATTTGCATACAGTGAAATAGTATGAAAAGTTCAAGAAGTAGAATCATGTTAAAATGTTGACGCAGCCATGATATTTCCATATTCTTCCAAAATGATTTATTAATGATTGTTGTTTACTGCTAATTCAAACCAACTGCAAATCCCTTTGTTATGATTAAAGCGAGCATTTTTCACCCCAGGCTGATAGATGGCTCTGTAATTTCGGAGGAAATATGCTAAAGGTCATGAGTTAATACATCCTCTGGTACTTTCTCTTCCCATCCTTTCTTTCCCAAATGGAAGGAAAGCTGTGTTGTATTATTTCCATGTCTTTGTAATGTCCATTCAAAATAAAATTAGAGAGTGCATTAGAAAGAGAGTATCTGTGTGTACACACAGCAAAATCCACACGTATTCTGTAGAGTCTATTACTAAAATTATACAATTGCCTTTTGAGAAATTTCATACAAAAAAATCTTTCCTTAATAATCTATGAATATCACTGTTTGAATCAAATAGTATTATTCCTTTTAAAATTAAACTATCCACAAAACATGCATTTACTTTCCACTATACAAAATGCTAATAATGCTTTTAGAATGGTCTTTAAAAAGTCTAATTATATCATTTAAAAACTGAGAGACCAAAGGGCAAACTAAATTCTCCTAACATAAATCAGACTTTTTTTATTTCAATGACTTTAAAAACCTCAAATGCAGCAATTTTAATAGCAATGAAAGAATGAATAAGTCATAACTCCGCCTGATCACATAACTGTCTATAACTGTTATTAAATGCTCCAAAATAAGTGAACTCATTATGTTTCTGCACTGCTTTTAGCTAATCTAAGATTCTGCTCACTTAATCATGCAGAAAAGGCTTTGGTGCAGTTTTAGACCCTCAGCAAGGTCACTTCAATGCCTTTTTTCTGTTCTATACTGATCATTTAAGAACAGCACTTTGACCCGAAACTGATGCTGTCTCATATAAGCCTGAATGTTTAACCCCCACAGAGCTGCATTTTAGACATACATTTGCAAAGCCTACTGTCATATTTGCTGCAAACTGAGCTAGGTTTCCTTCAACAAAAAATGAAATGCCAATCAGAATTTGGAAATGCCATATGCCCAGTGGAACTCCCTCTCATGATACCTATGGAGACAGAATTTGTGATTTTAAAAACACACTATCCTTCTATGAACACTTTATTAAGTTTTAATTGCCTTTAAAGTTGTGGTGATTAAGTATTTTTTACTATCTGTTTTTGTCAGATCATATGTAAACTTCATGTGGATAATTTACCTAGCAAAGCAATTCTTTCAGAGACAGGTTGAGGTTTTCCATGCACTTAAGGAGGTTATAAGATAAAGAATATGGTACTTGACTTTGGTCAGGTTCTGGTTCTTTGCCAATGAAACAAATGCTGATTTCAAACTTGAATAATATTCCTTTATACCTGTTAAGCCACAATTATGAAAATAAGTATTATAGGAAGGGTCCTAACAGCTGTTCTAGAACCTGGAGTGTTTCCTATTGTGAAACAAAAAAAGAATCTGCATGTAAAGAGAAACCAAGTGGAGCAGTGTTGAGCATAGATGAGAAGAAAAAGACAACAGCTGAAAGCAAAATGGAAGCAAGCAGTGCAAAAGATGAGAATTTAAGAATAGAGAGAGAGGAGGAGGAGAAAGAAAAAAAAGAGGAAGAAGAGGGGGAGGAAGAAGAAGAAGTAAAAGGGAGAAGCCAAAGAAGATTATTAAGGCCCAAACAAGAGTTTTGTAAAAAGATGATTCACATCTGGAAAACAGGCAAATCAAAGGAAATTTTGGTGTCTTGTGAAATTTCACTGGAGGTTCCTAAAAAGGGAAGGACATCCTTTGAATCTTGTACTTGAGGCATGGTGCTAGACTGCATGGCTTCTTAGGAGTTATTCCCTGGGGTCTGACTTCCAGAAACAGACACTCCAATTCAGTACAATCTCACCAGCTAAAAGATCTAGTGCATGACTCAGCTCACATCCCCCATCCTGACAATTTTGAGTGATCATTTCTCAGACCAGAAAATCAAGAACTGAATTCCAATCTTGAACCTTACTCATGGTGCATTCAATATTTTTTCTGTATCTCTTTGAAGAGTATTCACCATGGAAACGGAAATACCAAGCAGAAATGCACATGGAATACGTATTGAGACACAGCAAGTGTGGTATAACTAGGTTCCAATCACTTCCAAACCAGGTGTATTAAATCTGTTAACTATGTCAGTTTTCTATTTTTGCTTAAGTATAAAGTGTTCACTTGAGTTTGTATAAGTGTTCACTTGAGTTTGTATTAGTCTTTAGCCATGAAATCATGCTTTTGAATAAATCTAACTCTATACAGCACACACGTATTAAGCAACTACCATGAGCATTGTAATATACCATGTGAGATGCCAGGGTGGGACACTAACAATAGGAACATGTGTCCTTGCTCTCAGGGCACAGAGAATATACCAGAATCTAGGGCACTCCTCTGAGAGTCAGAATACCAGGCTTCTTTTGTTGGTTCATGTTCTGACACCAGTTGGTGTACTGCAATTTCAATTCTGGCTAACCACCTGGAGTTAGCACAGACCCCATAAGTTAAGGGTTGAGTCCTCCATAAAACTGCTTCACTTTAAATACCAACCGCATTTCAGGGGTCTCCAGACCATCAGCATTCCGACCAACTGGCTACAAATTTGGGGGTTCCCATGGCCCCCTTAGGTCAATAATTCAATTCAGTAGAATGACACACAGAACCCAGGAGAGCACTACACTTATTATTATAATTATTATAGTTTTGTTATTAAAATACAAATCAAGACCATCCAAATGAAGAGACAACTAGAGTGAGGTCTGGGAAGGTCCTGAACATAGAGCTTCTGTGCCATCTCTCTGTGGAATGAGGTCATGTCACCTACCTGGCACACAGATGTGTGCACCAACACCAGGAAGCTCCACTGAGCTCGATGTCCAGAGTTTTTATTGGGTTTTCACTATGTAGGCATAATTGATTGAATCATTGGCTACAGATTGAACTCAATCTCCAGCACCCTCCACCACCCCACAGGGTGGGAGGTCCAGCTGATACAAAGTGGCTCAAAGGTCCAACCCTCTAATCATATGGTTGGTCTTTCCAGCATGACCAGCCTCTATCCTGAAGCTTTCAGGGGCCCACTAGGAGTCACCTCATTAGCATAAATATCAGGTATGACCCAAGCAGTGCATGAATAACAGACACTCCTATTACTCGTGAAATTCCAAGGAATTTTCCTAGGAACCAGATATAAAAGCCAGTCAGATTCTTTATTATAAACCTGTTTATTTGTTCATTTGTTGATGAATTTATACAGCACCTACTTGGCAAGCATGCCTTCTAAGAGGGGTCTTCAAGGCTTTAAATCAGGGTTTCTCAAAGTTCTGTGGAACCTGGTAGCTCAATGAGATGTTTCTTGAACAAAGGTTTCCGATAATCAAAAAAGTTTAGAAAATATAGCGTGCCTATATAGGTCCCTGTAAGATAAGTATTTCACAATCCTACAGTAAGAGGCAGGTTTAACTGTTGAACTGTTTCCCAAATTATCGTTCTCTTGCAAAAAACTTAGATAATGTTTCAGAAAGCCTGCTTTAATTGAAAAGAATTTTACTCCCTCTGTCAGGTCCTTGAAGGAAGTATATTTGGAAGTAGATATTCTATATTAAACCACTTATAAAATAATAAAGCAAAATATAAGTATTATTATTCCTTTAAAGGAAGATCCAAGTATAATTAATGAGTAATTAAGCTACTGTCTAGCAAGAATTAAGATAATCCTATTCATGAAGCATTATTATTGCATTTATTACTATTACTACTAAAAATACATCTTTTTTATAAGGTATAAAGTGTCCACACTTAGCAGAAAAATATAATTGAGGAGAAAAAAATAATACAGTCATATAACCACCCCCACCCTGCATTTGATCCTTTCTCTGTCTTCAAATATATCTTCTACTTGCATCTGATTAAAACTGTAGCTGGGGATGTGTCAGATGTGTCTGATCAATTCCACTGGAAATATAGCCAAGACTCAGATACAGTCCTTGCCCTCAAGGAGCTCACAGGAAAAGGGAGGAAAAGACCAGATACAGATAATGTCCATACTTTAGAGATTAGAACAAAGGAGAGAAAGTGATGGGAGTGTAACAGTCCACAAATAGAAATTAACATGAACTAGGACCCAAGGAGGAGAAGCTGTTGGACCAATGCAGGGAACTGCCTTAGGGGCACTAGTGGTCAACAATGGAGAGAGGGGATCCTGGAGATATTACTTTGAACGAGCTTGTATATCATTCTTAAGCTACTTCTCTAGTCTCTAGAGCTGGGTCACCAAAGGGGTGTGCAAAGATCCTTTGAATATTAGGAAGAAACTAGAATTTCTGATTACATTTAGTGCTTTTAAAAATTTTATTTATCTGTTTTTTTAAAGCACTTAATACCTTAGTACTTTGTATGTGCATATTATTTACAACTAAATAAATACATATATATTGGAGTAGGGAAATTCTTGAACTTTTTTCTTTAATGATAAGAGTGTGATCAAATAGATTGAAGACCATTTTCTAGGCAATATGGAGCATATGAAGAGTTTTAAATATGGGAGTTAACTCACATATGAAGTTTTAAATATAGGAGTCAGATTCACATTTTTGATAGATAAAAGTTCATTTTATGGATTCACTGGAACCCTTCTCATCCACTATTCATTATGAAACAAAATTTAGTACAAAGGTGTTCTGTGCTTAGCTTCTACCCTTTCCCTCCTTATGCATCTTCAATACTATCAGTGGAATGAACTTTCCAAATGCAGATATTATTACGTAAATTCCCTTGTTTAAAATCCTTCAACAGATACCCATCACCTCTAGGAGAAAATTCAAATTCCTTAAAAGAAAACATCATGCAGTCTCACCTCTGAGCTTGTGCACGTAACATGCTTTAGGGATAGAGAGAGGGTTAGGTCCTTTTTTGTATGCCTTTAGCCCCTGCTCTGGCCCTGACCTTGGGTTGAGTTCTTGCAGGGAAGATAGCAATAAATAATCAGGTTTTAGTGCACACCCACAGTCTCCAGCTCCCACTCTCCAGGGGGAGCCCACAGCCCAGTAGGACAAAGTATATACGGCTCTTTTAAAGATTTGAGTAGGGACACTCATGCCTCCAAAGAATGTTCAGACCCTTACTGGGCTTCCAAACTGGGCTGGCTTGCCTGAACACTAATGGCAGAAGCAGGCCTTCTTGGGCTTTGGAAAAACAGGCATCTGCTCAGGTCTATTTCAGGTAGCTGCCCCGTTTGTTAGGGCTCATTCCCAGTTTACTGTCACTAGTGTCTTCTCTTGAGATAAAGTGATGGACTATCTGATGACCAGCCGCTTGGGCACTCGGGCTTAGCTGTTGGGCCTGAGCTGTAGGAATTCTCATCAGGCTGAGCAAGAGGGTTCAAGTCATCATTTTAATGCTTAGCCTAAACAGTGGTAAATCTTAACAGCTGGTGTTTACTTTGACAACACTCCCTGTTGCCATGACTTACAGAGGTGAACTTATAGATATTTTCTATATATGCTAACTTCAGTATCTTTTTTTCATTATCAAACAACCCATAATTTTACACTTAATTCATATGTGTATTTAACATTTCCACAGCCCAACTGAGCAGGCATTAGACCCATGACATGGTTTCCTTTGTACTGAGAGAGTCCTTGAAGTGGGTGGGAATTCTCCACAGAAACCGTTCTCCTATACAGGCAGGAAATCCTATCCCAGTATGGAAATCCCTGTGGACCCCTTGAGATTACTCAGAGATCTCTCTTCTCCCCTTTGGTGAGGCATTCCTTAACAGCACCCCCTGCAGTTCCTTAGTTGACGTATAGCACCCTAGGTCTGGGTCATTTCTCCCCTGGAACTTACTTTCCACTGGTTCATACATCTCCCTCCCACAATGCACTAAATATTCTTGGAAATGAAGGTTTACCTCATCTGTCACAGCCAGGGTCTCAGGGAATGTTGGGTGATTGAGTAGCTGGTCCAGTCTAAAGATGTTAATGGTTGCTGTGATATTTGATGCATAATAAATATATTTATCTGGTCTTTGTCCCTGTTTCTGGACAGAGTTCCTAAAACCCTTGGAATTTCCTAAGTGATGAGAGAGATAAAGGTATCTTTTATTATGAACTTGAGGTTACTTTTGGAAAGCATTTAAGGCTGGGGCCTGGTTGCCAGTGAAGCTAACCCTGTGATTAGTGGGCTATAACTTTCAGTTCTACCACCAACCTCTGAGGAGAGGAGAGGGGCTGGAAGTTGAATCAATCACCAATGACCAATGAGTTAGTCAATCATGCCTATATAATGAAGCCTCCATAAAAACCCAAAAGGACAGGGTTCAGAGAGCTTCCAGGTTGGTGAACACGTGGAGGTGCTGGGAGAGTGAAGAGCCAGGAGAGGGTGTGGAAGCTCCGTGCCCTTTCCTCAAGTCTTGCTCTATGTATCTCTTCCATCTGGCTGTTCCTGAGTTACATCCTTTTATGATAAACTAGTAATCTAGTAAGTAAAATGTTTCACTGAGTTCTGTGCATTGCTCTAGCAAATAATCAAACCCGAGGAGGGGGTCGTGAGAACCTCTGATTTACAGTCGATCAGTCAGAAGCACAGGTAACAACCTAGACTTGCAACTGGCTTCTGAAGTCCAAGGAAGAGGCAGTCTTGTAGGACTGAGCCTTTAACCTGTGGGATCCAATTCTGTCTCCAGGTAGACAGTGTCAGAATTGATTTGAATTATAAGACAACCAGCTGGTGTGGCAGAGAATTGCTTAGTGTGGGGAAAACCTCACACATTCGGTGACCAGAAGTGTAAGAGGTGAATCTTTCTAAGTGAGCAGTAAGGAGACTCACGGGGAAGAAAAACACAGCGGGGAAGAACTGAGTTTTTCCCTAAACAGAACGGAAAAAAAGGCTGAGCTCTTCCTTTAGAGTTGCTGACAAAAAGAAACAACCTCCATTATTAACAGTTCTCCGATATAAACCCCTAAGGCAATAGGACAGGTGAGGTACATCCAGTGATTCTAAAACAGGAAAAGGGGTAAGAATCACTGGGCAAGCTCTTTTCCCCAAAGAACATCCCAAATACTTCCCTCCCCTGCCACCCCATGTAAATCCACATCAGAAAGTCACTTTGAGAGATTCAAAGGGGCTAAGCTACCAAAGGATCAGGACCTAACTGGTTGACTAGTGTTTAGGAAGCATTTTTTTGTTTTTTGTTTTTTTGCGGTATGCGGGCCTCTCACTATTGCGGCCTCTCCCGCTGCGGAGCACAGGCTCCGGACGCGCAGGCTCAGCGGCCACGGCTCACGGGCCCAGCCGCTCCGCGGCACATGGGATCTTCCTGGACCGGGGCACGAACCCGTGTCCCCTGCATCGGCAGGCGTACTCTCAACCACTGCGCCACCAGGAAAGCCCTAGGAAGCATTTTTTAAAATTTATTCCTGTAGCTGCATGTAGTCTTCCCCAAAATGGGCTTAAGTAAGTGGGTTATCCGAGGCCAGACCACTGCTCTCTGCATCATGTCCATCTTTCAGATCGGTGTTCTCAGAGTGTGGTCCCTGGAACGGCAGCATCAGCATCACCTGGAAACGTGTCAGAACTAGAACAATACAAACTGTCAAACAACACCTTCGACCTACTGAATCAGAAACTCTGGAGGGGGCGGGGCAGCAATCAGTGTTTTAACACACCCTCCAGTGATCCTGAGATCCTGAGGCACGCTAACTTCTACATTCTAGAGGGAACCATCTCTCCGTCCTGTTTTTCAGCCACCTGAAAGAACCACTTCTCAGGCTTGACTCTTCATTCACATCATTTCACTGAAACACCTTGCCCATTCCACATGGTATATTTGCTTTAATGGTAATGATACCCATGGTATATTTCCACATGGTAATTTGCTTGAATCAAAAGTGCCAATGAGTTCCACTGAAGAGTAAACCTAAAAAGAGTAAACCTAAAAACAGAAAATGACCGAAATTGAGACCATCTGCCCCTTCTGCCACCCCCGCATGATAAACACACAGGCTGTTGTTAGCAAGACAGGTTTTTCGCTCAAAGAGACACCATGCATAGTACCCAAACAGTACCACTCTGTATTTAAACACAGAAGCTCCCAACAATTAAAGATACAAATGACATAAATTTACATGGAAAGTGATATGTTTTAAAAACATATGTTGGGCTTAAAATAATTGATCTTGGTAAAAAAAGAATTAAAATGCTTACAAAAAGGATTCAAGGATATAATGATATTAATGCCATCTGCGCAGTAGCCATCATAAATGAATCAGCAACACATGTTTTTAAAATTTTTTTTTTTAATCCTATAATGGGTGCTCCTGAGCAACACTGTAGTTTCCATGAAAATGCGCTTGAAACTTACTACCGTATTTTAAATACGTTAATTCATTATCATTTTCTCCTATGTTTACCCCCTCCTTTTTCTTGGAAGGTATTAAAACCACGAATCATGTTTTTCAGATACTTTTCATCTCTTTAAAGTACACTGTTGGGCTGTAGATGTTTTTCTAAATATATTACCATTACTGATATATTTCATTATTTTGCTCAATATTCTGCTAAATATTGTTTTTCTTTAAAATGACACATGAAAAGCTGCTATTCCCTGAAGTACTTTAAGCCCAAATCATCTCACAGATCAAACGCATTCAACTCTCGGCTCATTATTTGAATTTCCTGTCTATTGAGACTTACTAAGAGGATTTCAGTTCTGCTCCTACGAAACTATTAAAAGAGTAAGAGATGTTGGGACTTCCCTGGTGGTGCAGTAGTTAAGAATCACCTGCCAATGCAGGGGACACGGGTTCGAGCCCTGGTCTGGGAAGATCCCACATGTCACAGGGCAACTAAGCCCGTGCGCCACAACTTCTGAACCCGCATGCCACAGCTACTGAAGCCCACACGCCTAGAGCCCGTGCTCCGCAACAAGAGAAACCACGACAATGAGAAGCCTGCGCACCGCAACGTAGCCCCCACTCACCACAACTAGAGAAAGCACACGCACAGCAATGAAGACCCAACACAGCCAAAAATAAATATTTTTTTAAAAAAAAAACAGAGTAAGAGATGTTAAAGAACTTAACTTTTTTCTCTATAAAAGGATTCTAGGACCTTGGAGAGCAGGCACCAAACAAGGAACAAAAGTTGTAAAGAGAAAATTTAAATGACTATTAAAATAATGTGAAAAATAGGTGAAATTAATCTATGCTATTAGAAGCCAAGGTCATGGTACCCTTGGTAGAGGGGTCCATAGTGACTGGAAGGGAGCAAGAGCGGGTTTCTTCAGTGCTGGTGATGTTCTTTTTCTTGATCTGGGTGGTGGTCACACAGTTGTAGAGTTTGTAAAAATCAGCACTTATTCTTTGTACACTTTTCTGAAATTTATTGTTTCATGAAAACTTCAATATTCAATAGAAATAGTTAATGATCCTTTAGTAAAACTCAAAAATAATAAAGGTACAAGCATATTTAGCTCTATTTTAATATTCAAACCAGTATCTGCTAAATAAATACTGCGCTTCCAAGGAATACGCACAATACATATGGCCGGGGTAAGGCATGGGATCACTTAATTCTGGAAAAAAAAAAAAAAAAAATATATATATATATATATATATATATATATATATATATATATATATATATATATATATATTAGAGAATAAACAAGCCAAAACAGGCTGAGGCAATCACATATTCCTTCTTTTAGCAAAAACGCATTCGCTCTGCCCCTGGCTCCATTCTTGGTGCATGAGTACAGAGAAGCAAGTCCCTGCCTTTGGTAGTTTACATTCCCCCAGGGTAGGCCAGCAACCAGGAGATAAATCCATGCTAGGACGTTAGGGAGGAACAAGTGCTGGGAAGAAAAATAAGGCATGGTGAGGGAGCAGAGTGGAGCGGTGGTATTAGGATGATCAGGGTAGGCCATAAGTCCTCTGCAGAGGAGGTGACACTTGAACAGAGACCCAAATGAAGTGAGCGAGCAAGCCCTGCACACATCTGTGGGAAAGTGTTCAGGCACAGGGAAGCAAATACAATGGCTCGGATGTTCCTCGAGTTGAAGGAAATTTCATGAAAGCCAAATGGCTAAAGCAAAGTGGGCTGAGTAAGCGATAGCTGATGAGCGGCCAAATCACATAGGCAGTGGACAGTATCATGTAAAGCTTGGATGTTATCTTCTGAGTAATGGGAAGCCATTGGAGAATTATGGGGAGGAGAGTAGCATGATGTAATTAGAAGACAGAGGTTTAGATTCTGCTCCCAGGACTGCAATGCTATAATTAAGTTTTAAAGTATATACTAATTGTGCTTCATAAATCCTTGTGATTTGATCTGATTAGCTGCTGGTCATTTGACCATTTTTAGTTAGCTTGCTGAAAGACTAGAAAGGTTTTGAGTCCTGAGTTCAAATGTGACCTCTACCAATTCCTAAATTTTTAACTTGGGTATGTTTCTTAACCGTATCAGAAATGGTGGGGGCTGGGGGGGAACACAACACAAAGTAAATGCTCAACAAATGATATTTAGTGCACTTTTTAAAGGTGAAAGAAATCCAGAAGTATGTTTTAAAAACATATTCTTTGCTAATAAATTATGTCCTATAGTAGGAGAGACTCATTTCAGGCTGCTATAATAAAATATCACAAACTGGGTAGCTTATAAACAACAGAAATTTATTTCTCACAGTTCTGGGAGGTCCAAGATCAAGGTGCCAGCATAGATGCCTTCTGGTGAGAGCCCTCTTCCTTGTTCATAGTGGCATCATCTTGCTGTGTCCCCACATGGTGGAAGGGGTGAGGGAGTTCTGTAGGGTCTCTTGTAATAGCACTGATCCTATTCATGAGGGCTCCACTCTGAGGACCTAAACACCTCCCAAAGTCCCACCTCCTAATACCATCATCTTTGGGGTCAGAGTTTCAACCTAAGAATGTGGGGGTGTGCAAACACCCAGATCACAGCACAGGCCCACTCACACAGCTGTTCCCTGAGAGGTGCGGCAAAGAATTATGATACTCTGATCCTGCAGGGGGCTTGACTATATTTTATTCACTGGAAACATAAAGGCTTCAGAGAAATCATGGTTTCTATTTTAGATTTTTGAAAAACAAATTCTAAATGTTTGGCAAACAAAAAGTCTATCTTAAAAAATCAGATGTAACCTAGTTGTCATTCACTAGGAGAATGATTAATTTATGCCTACCATGGAATACTATGCAGCAGCTTAAAAAAACAAAGTAGATCCAGTGAACCTGTGAAAGCAAGCTGCAAAACTATATAGACAGCAGTCTTCCCTCAGTATCCACAGGGGGATTGGTTCCAGGAGCGTCCACAGAGAGCAAAATCCCCAGATGCTCAAGCCCCTTACATTAAACTGGTGGGCTACAATGAATACAGTTGGCTCCTTGTATCCATTGGTTGCATCCACAAATGCAAAACCTGAGGACTGGCTGGAGCTTCAAGATGGCAGAAGAGTAAGACGTGGAGATTAGCTTCCTCCCCACAAATACATCAGAAATACATCTATATGTGGAACAACTCCTATAGAACACCTACTGAACGCTGGCAGAAGACCTCAGACTTCCCAAAAGGCAAGGAACTCCCCATGTACCTGGATAGGGCACAAGAAAAAAGAAAAAACAGAGACAAAAGAATAGGGACGGGACCTGCTCCTCTGGGAGGGAGCTGTTAAGGAGGAAAGGTTTCCACACACTAGGAAGCCCCTTCGCAGGCGGAGACTGCAGGTGGCGGAGGGTGGAGCTTTGGAGCCACAGAGGAGAGCACAGCAACAGCAGTGCGGAGGGCAAAGCAGAGAGATTCCCACAGAGAAGATCGGAGCCGACCAGCACTCACCAGCCTGAGAGGCTTGTCTGCTCACCCGCCGGGGCGGGCGGGGGCTGGGAGCTGAGGCTCAGGCTTCGGTGGGATCCCAGGGAGAGGACTGGGGTTGGCGCCGTGAACACAGCCTGAAGGCGCTAGTGCACCACAGCTAGACAGGAGGGAGTCCTGGAAAAGGTCTGGACCTGCCGAACAGGCAAGAGACTTTTTCTCGCCTCTGTTTCCTGGTGCGCAAGAAGAAGGGATTAAGAGCGCTGCTTAAAGGAGCTCCAGAGATGGGCGCGAGCCGCGGCTACCAGCGTGGACCCCAGAGACAGGAATGGGACGCTAAGGCTGCTGCTGCTGCCACCAAGGACCCCAGAGACAGGAATGGGACGCTAAGGCTGCTGCTGCTGCCACCAAGAACCTTTGTGCAAGCACAGCTCACTATCCACACCTCCCCTCCAAGGAGCCTGTGCAGCCCGCCACTGCCAGGGTCCTGTGATCCAGGAACAACTTCCCCGGGAGAACGCATGGCGCGCCTCAGGCTGGTGCAACGTCATGCCAGCCTCTGCCGCCGCAGGCTCGCCCTGCATTCCACACCCCTCCCTCCCCCCGCCTGAGTGAGCCACAGCCCCCAAATCTGCTGTTTCTTTAACCCCGTCCTCTCTGAGCAAACAGACACCCTCAGGCAACCAACACGCAGAGGCGGGGCCAAATCCAAAGCTGAACCCCAGGAGCTGTGCGAACAAAGAAGAGAAAGGGACATTTCTCCCAGCAGCCTCAGTAGCAGTGGTATAAATCTCCACAATCAACCTGATGTACCCTGCACCTGTGGAATACCTGAATACACAACGAATCACCCCAAATTGAGAAGGTGGACTTTGGGAGTAACAATATATATTTTTTTCCCTTTTTCTCTTTTTGTGAGTGTACGCGTATGCTTCTGTGTGAGATTTAGTCTGTATACCTTTGCTTTTACCATTTGTCCTAGGTTTCTATCTGTCCTTTTTTGTTTTGTTTTGTTTTTTTAGTACAGTTTTCAGTGCTTGTTATCATTGGTGGATTTGTTTTTTGGTTTGCTTGTTCTTTCTTTCTTTCAATTACTTTGACAATTTTATTTTAATAATTATTTTTTGTTTTTTATTTTCATAAAATTTTGATCTGATTTGATATGATCATTTTATTTATTTATTTATTTATTTTCTCCCTTTTATTCTGAGCCGTGTGGATGACAGGCTCTCAGTGCTCCAGCCAGGCATAAGGGCTGTGCCTCTGAGGTGGGAGAGCCAAGTTCAGGACATTGGGCCACGAGAGACCTCCCAGCTCCACATAATATCAAACAGCAAAAATCTCCCAGAGATCTCCAACGCAACACCAAGACCCAGCTCCACTCGATGACCAGCAAAATACAGTGCTAGACACCCTATGCCAAACAACTAGCAAGACAGGAACACACCCAACCCAATAGCAGAGAGGCTGCCTAAAATCATAATAAGGTCACAGACAACCCAAAACACACCACCAGATGTGGACCTGCCCACCAGAAAGAGAAGATCCAGCCTCATCCACCAAAACACAGGCACTAGTCCCCTCCACCAGGAAGCCTACACAACCCACTGAACCAAACTTAGCCACTGGGGGCAGACACCAAAAACAACGGGAACTACGAACCTGCAGCCTGTGAAAAGGAGACCCCAAACACAGTAAGTTAAGCAAAATGAGAACACACTCAGCAGATGAAGGAGCAAGGTAAAAACCCACCAGATCGAACAAATTAAGAGGAAATAGGCAGCCTACCTGAAAAAGAATTCAGAATAATGATAGTAAAGATGATCCAAAATCTTGGAAATAGAGTGGAGAAAATGCAAGAAACATTTAACAAGGACCTAGAAGAACTAAACAGCAAACACATAATCATGTACAACACAAGAATGAAATCAAAAATTCTCTAGAAGGGACCAATAGCAGAATAACTGAGGCAAAAGAACGGAGAAGTGACCTGGAAGACAAAATAGTGGAAATAACTACCAAAGAACAGAATAAAGAAAAAAGAATGAAAAGAATTGAGGACAGTCTCAGAGACCTCTGGGACAATATTAAATCCACCAACATTCTAATTATAGGGGTCCCAGAAGAAGGAGAGAAAAAGAAATGGACTGAGAAAATATTTGAAGACATTATAGTTGAAAACTTCCCTAATATGGGAAAGGAAATAGTCAATCAAGTCCAGGAAGCACAGAGAGTCCCATACAGGATAAATCCAAGGAGAAACACACCAAGACACATATTAATCAAACTACCAAAAATTATATACAAAGAAAAAATATTAAAAGCAGCTAGGGAAAAATAACAAATAATAAGTAAGGGAATCCCCATAAGGTTAACAGCTGATCTTTCTGCAGAAACTGCAAGCCAGAAGGGAGTGACAGGACATATTTAAAGTGATGAAAGGGAAAAACCTACAACCAAGATTACTCTAACCAGCAAGGATCTCATTCAGATTTGACAGAGAAATTAAAACCTTTACAGACAAGCAAAACCTAAGAGAATTCAGCACAACCAGACCAGCTTTACAACAAATGCTAAAGGAACTTCTCTCAGCAGGAAAAACAAGAGAAGGAAAAGACCTACAAAAACAAACCCAAAACAATTAAGAAAATGGTAATAGGAACATATATATCAATAATTACCTTAAATGTAAATGGATTAAATGTTCCAACCAAAAGACATAGACTGGATGAATGGATACAAAAACAAGACCCATATATATGCTGTCTACAAGAGACCCACTTCAGACCTAGGGACACACACAGACTGAAAGTGAGGGGATGGAAAAACATATTCCATGCAAATGGAAATCAAAAGAAAGCTGGAGTAGCAATTCTCATATCAGACAAAATAGACTTTAAAACAAAGACTATTACAAGAGACAAAGAAGGACACTACATAATGATCAAGGGATCAATCCAAGAAGAAGAAATAACAATTGTAAATATTTATACACCCAACATCGGAGCACCTCAATACATAACGCAAATACTAACAGCCAGAAAAGGGGAAATTGACAGGAACACAATCATACTAAGGGACTTTAACACCCCACTTTTACCAATGGACAGATCATCCAAAATGAAAATAAATAAGGAAACACAAGCTTTAAATGATACATTAAACAAGATGGACTTAACTGATATTTATAGGACATTCCATCCAAAAACAACAGATTACACTTTCTTCTCAAGTGCTCATGGAACCTTCTCCAGGATAGATCATATCTTGGGCCACAAATCAAGCCTCGGTAAATTTAAGAATATTGAAATTCTTTCAAATATCTTTTCTGATCACAATGCTATAAGAC
Source organism: Phocoena phocoena (assembly GCF_963924675.1). Lineage (NCBI taxonomy): Eukaryota > Metazoa > Chordata > Mammalia > Artiodactyla > Phocoenidae > Phocoena > Phocoena phocoena. Next base: position 81,224,496 of record NC_089220.1, read on the forward strand.
TAGATATCAACTACAGGAAAAAATCTGTAAAAAATACAAACACATGGAGGCTAAACAATACACTACTTAATAACCAAGAGATCACTGAAGAAATCAAAGAGGAAATCAAAAAATGCCTAGAAACAAATGACAATGAAAACACGAAGACCCAAAACTTATGAGATGCAGTAAAAGCAGTTCTAAGAGGGAAGTTTATAGCAATACAATCCTACCTTAAGAAACAAGAAACATCTCAAATAAACAACCTAACCTTACACCTAAAGCAATTAGAAAGAACAAAAAAAACCCAAAGTTAGCAGAAGGAAAGAAATCATAAAGATCAGAAATAAATAAAAAAGAAATGAAGGAAATGATAGCAAAGATCAATAAAACTACAAGCTTGTTTTTTGAGAAGATAAACAAAATTGATAAACCATTAGCCAAACTCATCAAGAAAAAAAGGGAGAAGACTCAAATCAATAGAATTAGAAATGAAAAAGGAGAAGTAACCACTGACACTGGAGAAATACAAAGGATTATGAGAGATTACTACAAGCAACTGTATTCCAATAAAATGGACAACCTGGAAGAAATGGACAAATTCTTAGAAATGCACAACGTTCCGAGACTGAACAGGAAGAAACAGAAAATATGAACAGACCAATCACAAGCACTGAAATTGAAACTGTGATTTAAAATCTTCCAACAAACAAAAGCCCAGGACCATATGGCTTCACAGGCGAATTCTATCAAACATTTAGAGAAGTGCTAACACCTATCCTTCTCAAACTCTTCCAAAATATAGCAAAGGGAAGAACACTTCCAAGCTCATTCTAAAAGGCCACCATCACCCTGATACCAAAACCAGAAAAAGATGTCACAAAAAAAGAAAATTACCGCCATACATCACTGAGGAACACAGATGCAAAAATCCTCAACAAAATACTAGCAAACAGAATCCAAAAGCACATTAAGAGGATCATACACCATGATCAAGTGGGGTTTATTCCCAGGAATGCAAGGATTCTTCAATCTATGCAAATCAATCAATGTGATACACCATGTTAACAAACAGGAGAAAAACCATATGATCATCTCAAGAGATGCAGAGAAAGCTTTCGACAAAATTCAACACCTATTTATGATAAAAACCCTCCAGAAAGTAGGCATAGAGGGAACTTTCCTCAACATAATAAAGGCCATACATGACAAACCCATAGCCAACATCATCCTGAATGGTGAAAAACTGAAACCATTTCCACAAAGATCAGGAATAAGACAAGGTTGCCCACTCACACCACTATTATTCAACATAGTTTTGAAAGTTTTAGCCACACCAGTCAGAGAAGAAAAAGAAATAAAAGGAACCCAATTAGCAAAGAAGTAAAGCTGTCACTGTTTGCAGATGACATGATACTATACATAGAGAATCCTAAAGATGCTACCAGAAAACTACTAGAGCTAATCAATGAATTTGGTAAAGTAGCAGGATACATAATTAATGCACTGAAATCTCTTCCATTCCTATAAACTAATGATGAAAATTCTGAAAGTGAAATTAAGAAAACACTCTCATTTACCACTGCAACAAAAAGAATAAAATACCTAGTAATAAACCTACCTAAGGAGACAAAAGACCTGTATGCAGAAAATTATAAGACACTGATGAAAGAAATTAAAGATGATACAAATATATGGAGAGATATACCATGTTTTTGGATTGGAAGAATCAACATTGTGAAAATGACTCTACTACCCAAAGCAATCTACAGATTCAATGCAATCCCTATCACTCTACCAATGGCATTTTTGCCATTGAAAAGGGAACCCTCAAACACTGTTGGTGGTAGAAAAGGGAACCTTCATACACTGTTGGTGGGAATGTAAATTGATACAGCCACTATGGAGAACAGTATGGAGGTTCCTTAAAAAACTAAAAATAGAACTAACATACGACCCAGAACTAGAACAAAAAATTTTGCAATTTGTATGGAAACACAAATCACCTCGAGTAGCCAAAGCAACCTCGAGAAACAAAAACGGAGCTGGAGGAATCAGGTTCCTTGACTTCGGACTATACTACAAAGCTACAGCAACCAAGACAGTATGGTACTGGCACAAAAACAGAAATATAGATCAACGGAACAGGATAGAAAGCCCAGAGGTAAACCCACACACATATAGTCACCTTATTTTTGATAAAGGAGGCAAGAATATACAATGGAGAAGAGACAGCCTCTTCAATAAGTGGTGCTGGGAAAACTGGACAGCTACATGTAAAATAATGAACTTAGAACACTCCCTAATACCATACACAAAAATAAACTCAAAATGGATTAAAGACCTAAATGTAAGTCCAGACACTATCAAACTCTTAGAGGAAAACATAGGCAGAACACTCTATGACATAAATCACAGCCAGATCCTTTTTGACCCAGCTCCTAGAGGAATGGAAATAAAAACAAAAATAAACAAATGGGACCTAATGAAACTTAAAAGCTTTTGCACAGCAAAGGAAACCATAAACAAGACGAAAAGACAACCCTCAGAATGGGAGAAAATATTTGCAAATGAAGCAACTGACAAAGGATTAATCTCCAAAATTTATAAGCAGCTCATGCAGCTCAATATCAAAAAAAAAAAAAAACAACCCAATCCAAAATTGGGCAGAAGACCTAAATAGACATTTCTCCAAAGAAGATATACAGATTGCCAACAAACATATGAAAGAATGCTCAACATCATTAATCATCAGAGAAATGCAAATCAAAACTACAATGCATTATTATCTCACACCGGTCAGAATGGCCATCATCAAAAAATCTACAAACAATAAATGCTGGAGAGGGTGCAGAGAAAAGGGAACCTTCATACACTGTTGTTGGGAATGTAAATTGATACAGCCACTGTGGAGAACAGTAAGGAGGTTCCTTAAAAAACTAAAAGTAGAACTACCACATGACCCAGCAATCCCACTACTGGGCATAAACCCTGAGAAACATAATTGAAAAAGAGTCATGTACCACAATGTTTATTGCAGCTCTATTTACAACAGCCAGGACATGGAAGCAACCTAAATGTCCATCAACAGATGAATGGATAAAGATGTGGCACATATATACAATGGAATATTACTCAGCCATAAAAAGAAACAAAATTGAGTTATTTGTAGTGAGGTGGATGGACCTAGAGACTGTCATACAGAATGAGGTCAGAAAGAGAGATACAAATACTGTATGCTAACACATATATATGGAATAAAAAAAAAAAACATGGTCATGAAGAACCTAGGGGCAAGACAGGAATAAAGATGCAGACCTACTAGAGAATGGACTTGAGTATACGGGGATGGGGAAGGGTAAGCTGGGACAAAGTGAGAGAGTGTAAAATAGATAACTAGTGGGAAGCAGACGCATAGCACAGGGAGATCAGCTCAGTGCTTTGTGACCAGCTAGAAGGGTGGGATAGGGAGGGTGGGAGGGAGGGAGACGCAAGAGGGAAGAGATATGGGGATATATGTATATGTATAACTGATTCACTTTGTTATAAAGCAGAAACTAACATACCATTGTAAAGCAATTATACTCCAATAAAAAATGTTAATTAAAAAAAAACCTGAGGATTCTGAGGTCCAATTGTAAAACTATGTAAGTAAAAATCATTCTATATGCGTCTAAGAGACACTTTGAAAAAAAGTTCATGATTTGTTCACCTTTTCCTCTCTTTTCATTTTTATACTTTATGCCATTTAAATACTTTTCAACTAACAAGTATCTAAAACAAACAAACAAAATAAGATTTTAAGTATATCCTCAAGAAAATTAAGGTCTATATAACTGGAGTTAAGAATCCAAAACAATTGAAATAATTAAAAACAACAAGAACCATATTTCAGTATCCACTGAATGAATATATGTGCCAGGGACCATACCAACTGCATAGCTTTATTTATTTCTCACAACACTGTAAAGTGGGTACCATTCTATAGATATTACAAGTGAGTCATGTGGCAATAAATAACTTGTCCATACTCACATGTAGAGCCTGAATTCTATCCAGGTCCATCTGTTTCCAAAGAATACTCTTTACCCATGACGTAACCGCTTTCACATACAATGGAGATAAGACTAAATTTACAGGATCGTTACCTTTGCAAATTCTATGCTCTGTTTAACTTCCTGGCTAATCTGCACCTCTATTAGTGACAGTGGGTGATTCATTTTACGTATTGGTATAAACTGTAACCCGAAATTCTGTCACCAGAATTACTATCATCTTAAATTGTAACCCCACAGAGGGTAAGGATTGTATATAATAGAAATAGGTTTAAATGTTTCAGATAATAATTGTAATGTTGTTGATACAAGATCCCCTATTAAAAATTGCTTATTAAGTTAACAAATGCAACATATAATATTTAGTTTATACTATAATACAAATCAACAACTTTACCAAACGAAGTGTAGTCTTTGTTTTAAGTTGACTACTTACTTGTCATTCTGTCCTTTTGTCCTGTGACAGTTCTTAAAGAGTATTTTACTGAATTTGAGCAAATAAAATACATTTAGTGAATTTAATGATTCAGTTAATCTTTATAAACAAAACGGTGGCCAGGAACACTTTTCCAATGGGCACATCTTATGTATTTTTAAGAAAGTGCCATGCAGTGTGGTAGAGGATACAGAGAGAAAATGTCTCAGACGAAAAGGAAAGTTAACATTTACATCTGAAAACTGTTTCCTTGCCATGTAGCTTGACAAGTGATGTGGATAATTTTATCCCCTAGTGAGGTTTACAATTTGCAGAACTAGTAATTATGTTGATTTCATCAGAACCAAGTGAAAAAGAGTAGACATTACCTAAATATCATGCCTCAGATGGAAATAATCCATATGGCAAATGGATTCCATTTTTTATCGGGAAATTTTTTTACTCTGGAGATTCTGCAGGAGCTTGATTGGTTCCTAGTATCCTCTCTTTAGGTAAAAATTCCATTTTTTTCTATTTGTATAAATCTTCCCCCTTGATAATCACAAATATTGACTGGGTCATGGCTAGCTGGCTAGGAGGAAGGTGGTATGGGCAGTGGTTCTGTGTAGTATATCAGACATTGTGTTAAGTATGAAATCCATTTTGTAAATGTGTGTCTATGTTCCAAAGAAAAAATAAGTTTAGCCCTAAATATTACACCTTAAAAATGGATTTCATATATATCATCATCATTACACTTAACATTAAATCTATCCTATAAAAATCACTTAGGAGGTTCATGGGAACAGTGACCTCCAGTTTAACTTTCATTGTTTCATTCTTGTATCACATACTCTGGCCACCACCTTCAGCTGCAGCTCAGGACAGATACCACATATCTCAATACTTTCAATGCATCATTCTTCCACTCGGTGACAGTAACCAACAAGACTGTAACGTAGTCCAGTTGACGTATGGTGGTTTTTGTTTCTCCTAATTAATATTCACAAAAACCTTCTGCATCTCTTTTTTCATTGTTAAACAAGACATCTGGGAGCATTTTCATATGTGTTAGTGTGTGAGTGTGTATGTGTATATATACTATTAGGCAAATTTTTTTATACTTTATTGGAGTATAATTGCTTTACGATGTTGTGCTAGTTTCTGTTATACAACAAGGTGAATCAGCTACATGTATACATATATCCCCATATCCCCTCCCTCTTGAGCCTCCCTCCCACCCTCCCTATCCCACCCCTCTAGGTGGTCACAAAGCATAGAGCTGATCTCCCTGTGCTATGCAGCAGCTTCCCACTAGTCATCCATTTTACATTTGGTAGTGTATATATGTCAATGCTACTCTCTCACTTCGTCCCAGCTTCCCCTTCCCCCGCTGTGTCCTCAAGTCTGTTCTCTACGTCTGCGTCTTTATTCCTGCCCTGCCACTAGGTTCATCGGTACCATTTTTTAGATTCCATATATGTGTGTTAGCATACGGTGTTTGTTTTTCTCTTTCTGACTTACTTCACTCTGTATGACAGACTCTAGGTCCATTCACCTCATTAAAAATAACTCAATTTTGTTCCTTTTTATGGCTGAGTAATATTCCATTGTATATACGTGCCACATCTTCTTTATCCATTCATCTGTTGATGGACATATAGGTTGCTTCCATGTCCTGGCAATTGTAAACAGTGTTGCAATGAACATTATGGTACATGTTATCTTTTTGAATTATGGTTTCTCAGGGTATATGCCCAGTAGTGGGACTGCTGGGTCATATGGTAGTTCTATTTTTAGTTTTTTAAAGAACCTCCATACTGTTCTCCACAGTGGCTGTATCAATTTACATTCCCACCAACAGTGCAGGAGGGTTCCCTTTTCTCCACATCCTCTCCAGCATTTATTGTTTGTAGATTTTTTTTTTTTTTTTTTTTTTTTTTTTGCGGTACGCGGGCCTCTCACTGTTGTGGCCTCTCCCGTTGCGGAGCACAGGCTCCGGACGTGCAGGCTCAGCGGCCATGGCTCACGGGCCCAGCCGCTCCGCGGCACGTGGGATCTTCCCGGACCGGAGCACAAACCCGTGTCCCCTGCATCGGCGGGCGGACTCTCAACCACTGCGCCACCAGGGAAGCCCTGTAGATTTTTTTGATGATGGCCATAGGCAAATATTTTGCCAGCATTTTCTGCCATATTAATTAATTAACTTATCTGACGGTCACCAACTACATCCTCTCACTTATGTGATAGAGCCATCCTTATATTTAGTTTTATTTCCCACATTCTAAAACACTGAGTTATAGAGAGATGCTACTACATGCTCATTGGGTTCATACCAGTATTTTTCTAGACTTCTTGAGTTCCTGTCTTAGGACATGAGTCGGCTGCCTCTCTTAAACCTTCCATCACTTCACCTTTTAAGACTTTCCCTTCCTTAACCCTTGGACCAGACTCAGTGGACATTTGTGCAATTTCTCACACTGGATGTAACAAGATCATTTTAAAACCAGAAATATTTTTGCTATTATTATTTTTAAAAATTAAGTAAATCCATCAATGTAAAATCAGTGGGAAGTTACTGATCACCTAACATCATGGTTCTCAAACCTGTGAGGAATACAACAAGGCTGTCTTGTTAGTTTCTTGGGACCCATGGCCTGGAACTATGCTGGCAATAGCTACATGTGCTTATTGAACACTTGAAGGTGGCTGGAACAACCAAGAGACTGAATTCTTAATTTTCTTTCACTTTAAATTTAAACGCCCACATGTGGCTAGTGGCTCCACATGGGACAGTATAGACATCAATCATTTTCATTATCCCAGTGACATCTTGGCAAGTTTCAGTAGATCTAGCATTTGGCTCTAGAATCTATATTTTTCGAACTCCTTGGGTACTTCTGGAGTAGAACCAGATTTGGGAACCATGGAAATAAGTGGTGGAGAAGCATAAACAGAATTGGAGGAAATTGGAAAGGCAGTTGAGAATTAGGTATCCGAACTGTGTTTGTGCCAAATCCAGATAGGAGGTATATTTTCTCAAAGTAGTCTAAAGTAGCCACGTTAAGAGGAGCTAAAGTTTCTAACAGGCAGATCAAAAGAACAGAGAGATCTAAAAATAAGATCAAGAACCAGGATACCAGCATGTAAGTTGTTCTGAAGCAGGAGAAAATCAGATGCAAGGACTGGATAAATCATAAGGTGCAGTGCTAAGTCAGTGAAGTATGGAGCACCAGTGTTATTTGATGCTTTGTTGCAAGACAGTAGCAGCCAGTTGAAGGATCCATGCAAGGAAGAAGGTAGGAAAAAGGAAAGGAGATTTTAAGTAAAATAGAAAGAAGTATAAAAATACAGTAAAGAGAAGACCACTAACAACTGTCTGAGCTGCCACTTGGTAGTATTAGAGTCAACTGCTTCTCTATCTTAGCCTTACAATTTAGCCAGGGAGAATCTCTTGACATACATGGCATCAACTAAACATCTGTTATTTCATGGATCTGTAGTCTTCATGTCTTATATGCTGATTTTCAACATAAAAGTCTATCTTTGGGCTTCCCTGGTGGCACAGTGGTTAAGAGTCCGCCTGCCGATGCAGGGGACACGGGTTCGTGCCCCGGGCCGGGAAGATCCCACATGCCGCACAGCGGCTGGGCCCGTGAGCCATGGCCACTGAGCCTGCACGTCCGGAGCTTGTGCTCCACAACGGGAGAGGCCACAACAGTGAGAGGCCTGCATACCGCTAAAAAAAAAAAAAAAAAAAAAAAAAAGTCTATCTTTGAGCCCAACAAAAAAGTATACATAGTGATAGCAAGTTATTGCTTTTCACAGTCACTGCATATCATAACAAGAGATATGTAGTGATACAAAAGATATGCAGAACTACAAAAGAGTCATAGTATCCTTGTCCTACTAGACACTTCTCTGCCCTCTTCCTTTCTATGTCTCTTCTCTCCCCAGATATCCAAATGAGATAGATGTAGGTGATTAGAGACACAAAAACTGGTGGTTGCCAAGGGCTCTTGTTTCCAATATGGATAGTAGTTCTTAAATGTGTCTCTCTGTCTATCAATTCCTAAATAATATTAAATACCAGCACCAGGATGAAGTATCAGTGTCTCCACAATGTGCTTCTATTAGTAAATATAAATGGAAAGCTGCAGAAATGGAAACTGTTTGCTTCTGAGCCAGTTAATGGATTGCCCATCTAGCTCAGTGCCTAAAACATGGTACATGCTCAAAAGTATTTAATGGATGAGTGAGTAAACGAATGAATTTCCTTCCAATAGTGTTGATTAATAGTTATTAACCAAGAAATATAACCCAGAATCATGTGGGAGTTTATTTTTGTTGTTTGGTTGGTTGTTTAAAATATGTACACTTAAGTCTCTCTGAAATTCTCATACATCCTAAAGAATGGAGTAAGGTGGAAAAAGAGTTAGGATTAATAAGGGCATAATAAATATTTTGAAAAATCTTCCTGGATCATTCTGATATGTTCTGTTCTCCCCAACCCTATTCTGCTGAGAAGTACAGTTGTATGCGGTAACTAAACTGATACGTAGTAGTACTAATAACTGTAGCAATAATATTATTCATAAAGTTTGACTTTACTTATAATAATGCCTCATGTTTATAGATTTGTCAAAAGAGGTTCATGTATATTGTCTCACTAGATACAAAAACTCCAATGGCAGGATTAACATGAGTACGCAAAGATGGTAATATTTAGTGTTTTCAAAGGAACTTGAACTTGTAATGCACAGAAAAATGAGAAAATGGAAAATTAGGTTACTGAAAAAGAACACAGTCAAGCTAAGGGATTAAAAAAAGGACCTTGAATATTATCATATTGCAATTATAGTATTTTTGCTACTTCTATCATTACTAACAATTTTTGCTCTTAGCATTACTGACTTTCTCCTTATAGTGAAAACACCCTTGAATTAGATGTTGAGAAATAAATTCTAATCTTCATTCTGCCACTTACTAAATGGAACTGTAGGCTATAATACAATTCATCTCTTTGAGTCAAGGCAGTAAGATTTTCCATCTAAAAACTACAATGTTTAGTTCAGTCACCCTCTCTGAGCCTCAATTTCCTGATCTATAAAATGGAAATAATTGGGACTTCCCTGCCAGTCCAGTAGTTAAGACTCTGTGCTCCCAGTGTGGGGGGCATGGGTTTCATCCCTGGTCAGGGAACTAAGATCCCACATCCCTCATGCCTCATGGTGTGGCCTAAATAAATAAATAAATAAAATAGGAATAATTATATACCTGCCTAGCCATCCTCAAATACTGTTGGCATGATCAAATACAGTATGTCATATAATAAATGCATTTTATCCTGTTTGAATTCAACTAAATGTGCTCAGCCAACATTTAGAGACAGAACAATTTAATTAGTGCTGGTGTTTTCATCTGCTGTATCCTATGATGACTGTGAAGTAGCTACAGGAATCCAGAGCTCAGTTGGAGAGAGGGAAAACCAACTGCTTGGCCTTTTTTGAAAGCAAGTATATTGGTCTATAGTGTGCTTTCCTAAGAGATTTATAATGGCAATTGTGATTCCTTGTGATTTTTGCCTCACTCACTGACTTTGGCACCAACCATTATATGTGATAAAAATTCAATGTTGATGGCGTATTCCCCTGTTAATGATCTTGACATTTTGTTATCATAGTTGTTCTTAATCTATTTTTTAATCACAGACTCTTTGAGAGTCTCCTACACATAGACATAGGCAAATGCACATTTGTACAGAGTTTGCACACCATTCCATGAGGGTTTGAGTTTACTGAAGCCCACTCTAAGAATCCCCTACCTCAAAGGAAGCTGCCCTTAGTTATGTTCACAGCCCAAGACTCTAGTGATGACGTACCTGGAGTTGTCGGCTATAATTCCAAGTATAACAGCAAGAGATTGCCTAAGTAATTCTTCTCAATCAAGGCATTTCTTGTTGTCTCCTAAGTAAAGCTCCAATGTCACTGGTGATCTTTACCAAAGGAGTACATACATCGATCTCTGGTGCTTATTCATTACCAGGCAGGTGACAACACAGCTTTATTTCATTTTCCCCCTCTGATGCTAAAGCATAAACTACCTTTTAATTCTGACACATTTATCCATTCAGGAGACAGTATGAAAAACAGTTGAGGATCACCTAGCCATCTATCACCTTGGACTTTTCAGGCCAAAATGGGGTTGCTGTCTCATTTATAAGCCAGGGCAACAAGGGTGATTCCAGGTGGATGGGTTAAAAATGGAAACTCCAAGCTCTTCAACAGTGGAATCTGATGTTCTACGTTGCCACAGGCTAGTCTGAGAGCCTCTCGGCACAGGACCAAAGAAGTCCAAGTGAAATAAAAGAGCTACCGTATGACAACTGAAGTCTAAGCCCACATCTGTCTGAATGTGCTAACAAATGCCACAATCCAATGCATATATGGCTCCAAAATGCAGCTATATGACTGTGTCCTTTTCATGTAAAAACAAAAATGTGTCTATGCTGGCCTCATCTCTTCTTCCCTTTTTTAAATCCCCATGAACTTCTCCTAAATATATTCTTTGCTACCACAAAACAAAACTGGTAATGGAATTCCAAGTTATCTATATCCTTACCTATTTTGTTGGTCATTTTATCTACAATGATGAGACCTCCAGAAGGGACTGAACAAACAGCTTTGGGAGGCTGTGCAGAGGGACCCTCATCACTTCAGAGGGTGCCTCAAACAAATAAATACCACATTCCATACTAATAAGAGGATTGAATGTACCACTTAGAGGTTCATTTAGAGATCACTGAGGTCAGTCTATTAGCAAAGCCATCTACTATTATTTGACTTCCAATGTCTGAAATTTTTTGACATTCCACTACCATTCAGTGAAAACAGAATTCTCAATCAGATTAGCAAGGCATAACTTTGATTCCATAACTTTGAAATCTACCCAAAGCTAAAATATAGGTGATCCTTGAACCCCTGTGCAGGAAGCTTTTGATGAAATCACAATTAATTTTCTCCCCTGAAATACACAGTAGTCAGAAGCTGCTTTTTAATCATCACTCTTTCTCTATTTTACATGAATACCAATGAATTGTGCGGTACTGTTTTAAAAAAACATTTAGAAGGAAAACTCATCACCGGTTGCACATTATTTTTTTTTATAAATGTCATTCTACATTTATACCGGCAACTGTAGCAATCTATGCAAACCAGATTTGAATGGTTAGCAAAGCAGAGTATTTACAAACACCTTGGCTACTTTAGCATTCACACTCTCTTCCTGCCACAGTGAATTTGAATTGGATACCACAGCTGCTGTCAGATCCAAACACGAGTGCATCCTTCAGCTGCCGCCCCCTACCAAGAACGCCAGGCAAAATCTGCCCATCTTTCATCCACATCTCCTATCCTGTAGCTCATTAATTAGTATTTTCAATGGAAAAGGAAAATCAAAGGACACCAGAAGTACAGCTTCCTTCCCATCACTGATGGACATGAGAGCTGTCAGAAACACCAACTGAACAAAATCCATCCCTACAATACTGCACTTCTCCTGAACTAGCACTCCCCCCACCCAACCACCACCACCATCATTTTGGTTTGCAATATATAATCAGCAGAACCCACTGGGAGTCACACTACATTTCAATGATTAGAACAACATCTCATACACCTTTGTTTGAAGCACTTTCCCCATCAGGCCTATAGCTAAACCCCCAAAGATCGTGATATCACAATATGGCACTGTAGATGTTCTATAAGAGCTACAAAATAAAACAAAAGCCTATGTTCTGTTTTCCTTTCTATCCAAAAATCATAAAATTATTTGTCCTTACTAGTGAGAGATTAGCACATTGCATTATTCATCCATGTATCTTCTGTACCTATTTTAATCTAAAGCTGAGTGTGTTCAGGGAGACTTTTAATAACTACCTTTTCAGAGCAACTCATTATAACAGGGATTTTAATATCTCTTGTTGCCCATTTTTCTACCGGTAGCAGGCAGCACTAGAACTGCATGCACCAAAGTAGGCTTTAATGAAACCTAATGTTCGTTCAAATGAATCTCTCATGGCTATATAGGTAATACTGAAACACAAATATTTTTGTCTTTGAAGCAGATTCTCTAGAGAAAGGCACAGGCAATGGGAGTAATGAGTGACAGTTTCTTAAAGGTTAATATCTTCCTTAATCTAGTTCCATAACAGAAAGGGAAAATACTGTATTAATAAGCATTGGGTATGCTTTGGGGATTGCAGAAACAATTTCAACTATTATGTATATGTTAAACCATAGGGAAACAAGGAATCCTACACATACGTTTTATTTCATAAGAGAAGTGCTTTAAATATATTTTTTATTTCTTATTAAAGAAGTGCCTTAGTTGCATGTGAGCATGTGTATGTGTGTACAAAAAAGAAGAGAAATAAAACTGCCCTCAATACTGGACCAGGAACTGTGATTGTCACATCAGGTAATGAAACCATTAAATGCGCGGTATTAAGAAGAGACAAGATGCAATTAGCCAAGAAATTACTCTGATCTCAGTGACATTTTCAAAAAATCATAATACAATATACATCGGAAGATGTGATTGACAGCCTAATCCAGTTTTGATGGGACGTAGTCCACATACTGCGAGTAAAGCAGTGCATGTCCAGATAAAGCTCACAGCTGTGAATGTCTGATATGTCCTTACAGTCTTGTCACCCAGGAAATTCCTCAGGTTTAAAAGATGATGAAAGTATCGACCATTAATGACAGGATCATCTCCTGCCCTGAAATAAAATGTACTAATCCCTTTTGCTAGGTCTATGAATTCCTAATATAAATTATATAAACTCTAGTAATTCATCTCTGTTAGCACAGTTGTGTTTGGAAATTGTACAGCAGTCTTTGCCCTATTTGAAATGCTAGATGAAAGCAAGACATGTTCGTTTAAGCTGCAGCATAAAGTAATTTAACAGAAGGGACAGAATAACTTCTGGATAATGAGAACTACAGATGTAAAAGAAGGGAAGTTTAAAAGTTATAAGGTGGCTTGATGGATTTATGTTTCATCTTTGCAAAAGAGGACAGAAATACAAGTGTATAATGTTTTAATTAAGCATAGGTCCCTTAACTTTGAATAGCTAAATAAATGACATCAAACAACTGTTTGTGACTAACAAATAATTATATGGAATTAACAATTATTAATCAGAGACCTTAGAATTTTCAAATAAACAGAGTATTAATGAATAGCTAAGGCAAGATGATTTTCACCAGTTTCATAATTGTATGTGATTATGTTAATGAAACATTTCAGTGTGGCTCCACATATATATTCTGCATTAGATAGACACAATGCATGTTATGAGATATCTACACACAAATACACAGCGAAAAGAGTACATAAAGGGTGTTTGATCTTTCAAAGTCTGCACTTATTTCATGGTAATAAAGCACTTAAAAGGTAATGATGGTGTTGTCAATGTATTTATAATCTGGTGAATATTACATTAATTATATTTCCTGTTTTTTTTTAAATTTGAACACTATATACTACTTTGTTTATCTATCAGAGTTATTATTCAAGGAAAAGTACAGACGGACTAAACTTTGCTCTCTGAAATGTAAACTGGAAAAAATGGAATGCATATCTTAGGACAAGACTAAATAGTAGTCAGATTCATTTTTTAACTAAATGTACTAGATCTCATCTATGGGGAGAATAATTAAATGATAAAGAAACTGCCATTACTCAAAACATGTTGATAACTGCTCTTTGGAAATGCCTTCAGAACAACTGGTGAATTGTATGAATTTCTCCTATAATCATACTTTCTTTTAACAACAACCAATATTTTTGTACTTTGTCAGCCTTATCAATTAGACTTCAAATGACTTTGTTCTGTTCTCCAAACCTAAAGTTATCTTCAATCCTTAAGATTTGCTATTATTAATATTCTTTAGCAAATTTGGATAGCACCATTTATCATAATAGCCAAAAAGTAGACATAATGCAAATATCTATCACCTGGTAAACAGATAAACAAAACTTGGTATAAAAACACACACACAAACAAAAAAAACTTTGTATATCCATCCATACAATGGAATGCCACTCAGCAATAAAAAGGCATCGGCTACTGAGAAATGCTACAACATGGATGGATCTCAAGAACATTATACTAAGTGAAAAAATCCCGACACAAAAAACTACATATTGTTTGATTCGATTTATACAAAATGTCCAGAGAAAGAAAATGTATGCTAGCAGGAAACAAATTAGAGGTTGCCTGGGGCAAGCGGGGGGTGGGGGAGTGGGGGTGGGACGACAGGGACTGACTCCAAATGGGTATGAGGTTGCTTTTTGAGGTAATGGAAATGTTTTAAAACTAGACTGTGGTGTTGGTTACACAACTCTGTAAATTACTAAAACTCATTGAATTGTACTCTTAAAATGGCTGAATTTTATGGTACATAAATTATACCTCAATAAAGCTCTTTTAAATAGAGAAGAAAAAATTAAATGAGATATTTTTTTTTAAAAAAGCAAGAAGAATTTTGAACAGAATATGAGGCAAATTATAAAGAGGGCCTTTGAAAAACTAACATTACTAACACTTCCTAAGTTTATTGTTGATGGGAACGATATTAATTTGAAATAACAGTCATTACATTTTAGTCAGCCCTCATGTGTGTTGACATATGGATGGTTACTATTGCCTTGAACAGCTTATTAATGGTTACTACGGCCCTGAAATGCGGTTTCAACCGAAGCAAAGAAACAGAACAATTTTCAAATAAACTAACACTCAAGAGAGCTTATTTGAAAAGGAAAGCAAAGACAATTATTTTTCACCAATATCCTGTCCATCTTGCCATAAAACTCCAGCAGGAATCATTAGTACACATACACCTCTCCTTCCATCCGTGAAAATTTACCTTCACAAAGCCCACCCCTAACTTCAGAGCTCACAGTATTCCCTATTTTGAGAGCCCTATAAGAAACAGAATAGGGGGAACCAATTCTTTTACGTCTGCTTAGCAAGCAGATTGTAGTCAAAACCATTGTCATAAGATCAAATGCTAACAATGTACATAAATTCCCACTACTTCCAGGGATTAAATAGACCCTACAGGTGTGATGGGTTACATCTGATTCAAGTTCCTCAAACTTCAGCAGGTTTCAGCAAACAAAATTTAAACCAACCCAGATTTTATGTGGGAAAGAGGAAAGGGAAATGACCTATTTTATGTTAGTTACTTGAAATGTTTAAATATGTGCATAGTGGTGTCAGGCCATAAAGCAGAAGCATATCAACTTTAAAAGTCACATACAAAGATGGGGTGGGGGTAGGTAATGGATTATCCACTTATGACTCAGCTTTACAAAATACTGCAATTCCACTGCTCTAAATGGCTTTAAATTTATTCAAGATGGGTGGAACCGTGGGTGTTAACATGCTCAGCAACCTGTTAATGTTAAGAAGGTGCTCGTCCTAGAATCATTATTTGCATCTGAATGTTTGATACACTGGATCTTAAACTTCATGATATTTTCTTTGTATTCCAAACTCCAGCATCTTTTAAAATTATGCACAAATTGTGTTCTGCTTACAATTCTCGTGGCAACTTTTGTTGTACTTTGAAGTATCAATTTCCATTACTCTTTGCTTTTTTTCCCCTAGAAAAGCACTTTTAAAGAAAAAAACAAAGATTAAACTTCTTCAAGTTGTTATCAAGTTTAAACAGCAAAGAGAAGGAAAAAACTCTTATCCAGAGAAAAGAAAAAATATAGCCACAAAATAGCATTTAAAAATAAAGTTACTGTGAAACTCCTGGTAACCACTCTTCACAATTTTTTACCCCACTTGTTTATTTATAAACGTTGATCATACAGTGAAGAACAACACTGAGAATGTATTAATTTTTTTCTTTGTCTTCATTTTGGAACAAAGTTTCCAGGCATCTTGACAATGAAAAAAAGTACATATAATTTTTCTAAATTTTTATATATGGCATTTTTTCACTGTAAATCACAATTGTACTTTACGTGTGACTAATTATGATTGTTTCTTTATTTAAGGTAACTAAAGATCATTGACCCGAATTGTTTCGAATTGCTCTGTATTATTCACACTTTAATCCATAAAAGCACAAATCATTGGAATTTAGATTTTTTCTTAAAATGTAATCTTTAGTGTATTTTGTGTTGTTTAGAGAAATACACTATAACTTAAAAAGATGACTCGGATTTAAAATGGGTCAAAAAGTAAACAAATATGCTTAAAATTGTCTGATAAAATGCATAAGGATAGAGCTAGCATTTGAAATTTTTTTCAGAGGTTTTATCAACTTGTCATTTATATTCCATTTCTGGGCAATCAACTACAATTTTGGCATTGTGTTCTAAAGCAGAAAACTACCTCAATGAAAGCAACCTCATCACTGCCCACTTGGGTTGCTATTTCAGTCTACATAATGTGAGGGGTTAAATGGACATGATGAATAAACTGTTTCAGGGCCATTAACATTTCTAACTTTAAAAATGAGTGCCTTTCTGGTACGTACCAATTATGAAATGCCTTTTGTTAAAAATACAGCGCTCTTACCAAAAACACTGCATGCTTACTCTTATTGTCATTAGACTTAACGATTTGCCTGACATTTCTCTTTTAATATAAAAATTCATTTGCAAAAAATATTTCCAAAAGCGAAGACCAACTTCTATACCTCCCTTTGCCACAAAAAGACCTGGATAGACAAATAAAAATAAGTAAAATACAGGAAAATCTTCAGAAATAAAGTTTAATTTCTAGAATAATGGGTCAGGATTGTTATGTAAAAGATCATTATCTTTTTTTTCCTGTACCTACTAGAAACAAAGGCACATGAGACAGTCCTTTCATAAGAAAAGTTTATCACTTGTGTTTCATTCCAAAGGGTTGTATCTCACAAATGCCATCGGGGCCTAGTTTAATATTTAAGGAAAAAAATTAATACAGTAGTAAATCACTATTTTAGGAGGAAGGAAGAAAAAAAGAAAGGAGGGTGAGAGGGGACCCTCCAGCTCCCATGTACTTTTAATCACTATTTAGATGACCAAAAGTATACTATACCTCCTTTTTAGCATTCTCTATGTAGGGGCAAATTTCCCCACCTAGAGCTTTTTTTCAAACCTGCATCAACTATAAAAGCATTGTACAATTAATATAAGTCAAAAGAACTGGAAATTAATTTAAATGCTACTTATCATGTAATTAAGAGAGCGGCAATAGGAAAGCTTGCAAGAATAGAATTGCTTCTGAATTTTCTGAGCTAGATGATTTTTGTTTTCCACTTAAAGCAAATGTTAAAAATTTTTTTTCCATCAAAATCCTAAATAGCTTTCTGACAGGTTTGTTATGGTTAATTAATTACTTTCATTTGCACTAAGTTGTATACTTGAAGATGAATAGTACAAGATAACAAGGCCAGCCTCTGTGAGGGAGACCTTTGGTGGTCTATTCAGTCTGCTGCCTCATTACAGGACTAGCTATCTGCAGGAAGCCCGACTTTGAAAGGTACAGTACATCCCATAACACCCTCCCCTAACTGAGATGATTGTAGCTTCTTCCGAAAAGTGATGATTAGGAGAGAGAAAAGCAAAACGGAATGCTGTATGAATATTTCATGTAAATGAAAGCAGGCACTTAGCGACGTGCATCTTGATTGATGCTAGAGTGCCTCTAAACGTCTTGACATTGAAGGGTTCCGACTCCCCTTCCCTAGATGACTGCTTCAAGAGCTGCAGTTAATAGTGGAATATGGCCATAGTTAGCTCAAGGGCTCTTTATTACCGGCTGCTACTAAATAAGACCACAGGCATCCGGT
This sequence comes from Phocoena phocoena, assembly GCF_963924675.1. Classification (NCBI taxonomy): domain Eukaryota; kingdom Metazoa; phylum Chordata; class Mammalia; order Artiodactyla; family Phocoenidae; genus Phocoena; species Phocoena phocoena. Next base: position 81,242,810 of record NC_089220.1, read on the forward strand.
TAGCATAAGTGAATTCTAGATAAAAGAGACTTCCGAGGGAACCCTAAATGAGATATGATAGTTATTTTGGGGGAGGGGGGGCGGTATTTTTTCCCTCCCTGGAGCATAACTGTTTATTTCATTGTTAACCATTCTCAAGAAAGAGCCAAAGAACTCAAATTGCTATGCAGAAAGAGGCCAAGTAAATAAAAATGGGGTGGGATGTACACAGATGCACATGATCTCCAAATCATTTTAAGTAAGTAGTAGTATAGTAGTAATAGTGGCAGTAATATTAAATAAGAGAAAAGCCCTCATCATGGGAGTTTTTAGAAATATAATTATTTTAGAGATAAGTAGCATTTTTCTAAATTTGTGCAATAAACCATCAGTCCTTTACCCTCCCTCCATATATGCAAGGTTTATCTTCCTAACAAGTAAGGAGACTTAAGAAACTTAAGGGACAGAATATTTCAAAATGCAAATTCAGTTGGATGAGTTCAAGGCTTTAGAAACACAGTTCTATGGCAGGGGTGTGAGGGATAACAGTGATAGGTCTGATGACATCACCACAAACCACTCCCCACAATGTCAGAGACTTAGATCGTTTTCCTCCAGAGAATGCTTGGGTAACTGTGCTTTGCTTAGCCCAGGATTTCTACCTCCATTGGCTCTTCATGAATCATTTGTCATTGAAAGGTAAATAAACTCTCCATAAGCTGTGACCACCAGAGAGCTTTCTTTCCATGACTCGACCAGAACAAGAGCCCAAGGAGAGTCACTGGCAGTATCCCAGCATGCCAGCAGCCCCCCAGCCTCAGCTGCCACTACTTTTCTTCAAGAGTCATCTAAAGACAGAAAGAAAAGGAAAGTAGAAAGCTCAGGAAATAACTCAGAATCCCTGAAATCACTTAGAGACTTTCTGTTGCATTTAAAATATCCAACTGCTGGGTCACACAAAACCCAATAACCTGTTTTTTACTTTCCCAATGTCCCTTCTCTTCTGACTCCCACTCTGTAACTCCTGAGGCTCCTTTAAGGGGAGACTTAATATTTCATGCAGAAACAATATAAACCTCTGAGATGTACAGAAACACATGCATATGGATTTAAGAATGGAAAACTTGATATGCTTTTGAGTCTGCTCAGATCTGGATCACTGAATCAGAGAACTGGAAAAGACTTTTCAAAATCACTTAGCCCAGTCTCCTGATCAAACGAGGCAAAGGGTGGGACTTGCCAAAAATCACATACTTAAGGAATAGCAGAGCCAGTACGAGGTTTTAGATCTCATGATTCTCCATCTTTTTTTTTTTAATGTCACCAAAATTACTCTGTCATTAATATATCATTTTTGCCTGAATTTACATAGTGTCTTTCTTTCAAAAACCCAATTTTTAATTGATAGTAATTTATCTCTTGTCTTAATAGTATTCTAGACCCTCTTATACTTGTTAAACATCAATCCATGTGTAGCAATTTCATTACAGAATAACAATACATCACATATATTTATACAAGTTTTCAAAGCACTTTCACATTAATTATCCAATTCAGCCCATCCAGAAGTCTTGGAAAGCAGTTATTTCCTCTGCTTTCAAGAGGAAGAAACTGAGATTGAGGTCCTTGTCTTAACTGATGGAGATTGTGAATGACAGAGCAGAGTCTCATACCCACATCTTCTGGCTCCAAGGTCATTGCTCATTATCCTTCCTTCTATTATTTAATAAATATTTATTAAGCATCTACTATGTAACAGGCTTCTGATTCAATCCTGGGGTCATCTATTACAACTAAGAGACTGTTTCGTATTTTCCCTACGTTAGAATACAATCTTCCCATATTTGTCCAATCAAGTTTTGTCTAATAGCCAGTTAGAGATAGACAGTTGAAAAGCTGACCTTATGCTCACTTAATTTTTATCTACTGTATTACCTCTGTTTTTCACAGATGCCCCGTATGGTACACATATGGCTTCTAAGTGAGGTCTTTATGTAAAAACTCTACATACGAGGATGCAGTGACTTTTCAAATGGCATTAGTACTATAAGACAGAACAAAGAAATCTGCAGTCCTGTCAGCTTTTAGTGAGTTACAAAGCCTGACAGTAACACATGCAGCTTTCAGGGCCATAGGCAGCAGGCATGAAAAAATCTGCACACAGCGTTTCGAAAATGACAAGTTTTGGATCCCGGATGCTATTATTATTATTATTATTATTATTAAAATTAAACAGAGATTCAATCTAACATTCTATGGGCAGTCATGCAGCTGACTTTAATAACTGTAAACTGAGGCATACATCGTACTGCACTGAACCTAATGCTTTAATTAAGTTTCAATGCAGCCAGTGACAATGACCAGGATGCACTCGGGTGCTGCGAGCTGCAGGCCATTCTCTCTCTGCCGGAGCACAGTTCCTGGGAGCCCCGCAGGAGCAGCAGCCACTGATGCCACAGTTAGATATTTATGAAAGAGATGCTCTGAATTTTATCATAGTGGTATAGATCAATTTTTAGGACAGAGTCCTTAACAGTATATTTGGAGGCTAGGTACAAAACTAATTTTATCTGCTTCAGTGATGTGTGAACTGTATGAGGAAACACATGTCCCAACTCTCTGATAGCTTATCTTCCCTGGTGACCATTTATGCATTCTCTTGTAAATATACATATTTTACAAGGAAAGGGAGGGGGGAGAGGAATGCTCTTTCAACTCTCCTTTGAGATGACCTTGAAGAAGGAGCATTTGAATCTTCCGGGAAATTAGCAGCCACATGCATTTCGATAATGATGAGTGGGTGGGAAGTGCCACTCAGGGAACTGGCAATATCCTAGGTTGTGGGCACTTGACCAGTATGTCTTTCCCACTGAGGCTTTTTCTTCAAGGAGACAGAGAAAAGCAGAGCTGCCTGGACCTGCAAGTCAAGTCCTCCCCCTACACTGGAGGGCTTAGCCCATAAAGAGGCTATTACAAAGAAAGTAGCAATGAAAGAGCTGTTGATTTGGTATTTTCTCAAGCATGTAACTCTAATGAACACCAAGAGAGAAATGAAAAAGCCCTTCCAAGCAAATGTATAGGTAAGCAGTTGCTCTCTCAAAAAAGCAAGGATGACAGGATAACAGCAACGAAAATTAACCTTTGCTTTGTGTTGTTTATACCAAGACCATGGAGTCCATATGTAAGCCAGACGGATGGAAGCATGTTTTCCTTTTTTCTGTTTCCAGAGTGTCTGTATATAGGATGCCACTTTAAATCTTACACTTTCTTTTTTCAGCTATGTCTCCCTTCTCCCACTTTTGAAAACACATCTGAAGAATGATTCCTCTCCTACACCCAACATTTGGGCTCAAATATCCAGTGGACAGATTTTTATATGCATTGCCACATACCTTCAAATAAGTACCTCTTCACTGCCTAGACCAGAGGCAGACAAATTTTTATATAAAGGGCCAGATAATAAATACTTTAGGCCTTGAGGGCCATGTGGTCTCTGTCACTACAATTCAACTCTGTCATCATAGCATGAAAGCAGACAAGGACTATACATAAATAAATTAATGTAGCTATGTTTCAGTAAAACTTTATTTATGGACACTGAAAGCTGAATTTCATATAATTGTTGTATTTCAAAAAATATTATTATTTTCAACCATTTAACATGTTTGAAAACCATTCTTAGTTTGTAGGTCATACAAAAAAAAACAAACAGCAGGTAGAATTTGGACTGTGGGCTATAATTTGCCAACCCTTGGTATAGAGAAAGCATAGTCAGAATTACATGGGCTACCATACTTAGACTATTAGAGATATTTTATACAGGTATTTTCTGTAAAGCATGTGCACCATTTCACAGCTATACCCTAATCTAACTTTTACAACACTGTTAAGAGGCAAACAATGGGCAAAGCATCTACCTGGCTTGTGAATGTGCTTCTGACTGTGTGTTCTGCTTTCACACAGAACACTGCTGTGTGAAACCCTAGGCACAAGGACAATCAAGTGAGATGACCAAGAATAGAAATGAGGACATTTATATACTGAATCCACTAATCATACACAGCTCTAGATATGTGCTGCATTCGTAACCGATCTTTATATACCTTAACAATCACACACACCTTCCACTTACGTCCAGATATTTACATATTTCAGTCAAAATAAATCATAACAAGTAAATGTGATCTTATTACTTCTCTCCTCTGAAAATGTATGAGACCATCCACAATCAGTATAATTTTGTGGGAGGAGAGGAGAAGGCAGCACAGAATGGGTGGTTATTACTACCTTTAAGTTTTCTATCAGAAGCAACATGGTACAGTTGATTTTGAGGTTAAGAGATCTGGTTTTGAATCCTGGCACCTTGGGCCTATTTACCTCTGTGACTTCCAAGGCGCTATAAATGGGAATTATAATATTTAATTTATGGAATTTTTGTGAGCTGAAGGAAAACACATGTAAAGCTGGGCTCTCGTTAGATGCTCAGTCAGTCTTCGTACCCATTCCCTTTTCCAATGCATCCTCAGAAAACAAAGAGATGGCCGCTATAAAGTGGTGAGCTGACATCCTTGCTATTTTTTTCAGGTTCATCATATCTGCAATGCTACACTCACTGCTATGGGTTTTTGAGAGGACATTTCTCCCATTTATTCTTATATAGCCCATAGAAGGAAGCCTGATGCTAATGTGACTTTACTTCTCCTTTCATCCAGGTTCATTCCATCAAATTCCCAGGACTTAAAAAGAAAATAGAGAAGACTTTCCAAATGCAACACGTTTTCTCTTTCATGAATCCATTTGTCAAATCAGCTTGGTGGTGCCAATTCCAGGATTAAATCGCCTGTTCACAAGCAGGAATCATTAAAGTTTCAATGGTAATGGCATTTTCAGCTCTATAGAGAGCCAGTAAATTGTGATTCCTCAACTGACCAATTTCAATAATGAGAAGAACCTCCATTCTGGGCAGGAACCTGAGACAGTCCGTGACACGGTAGATTCTTTCATATGAACAGTGCCTGCAATTGCTCTTTCTACTACTTTCTTCAGTCCACCCAGACCCTGTTCTCAGCCCTGGGAACATGAAAATCAGCAAGCCAGTCCCTATCCTCACCTCTTTCCAGCCCAGTGGTGGACACAGATGCATGTGGAGACAACAGCACAACCTCATAAGGGTGTGTGAGCACCTACAAGGGGTGTGCAACACTGTCTGACTGCAAGAATCAGGGAAGACTTCACCAAGGAGGTAAACCTGGATCTCAGCCTTGAAAGATGGAGTTTGCCAAGGATGGACAACATTCCACACAGAACAAACAGAGAAGACCAGGTAAAGAACTTCTCCACTGTGGCAAGTCCCCAGATTACCCATCAGGCTGAGGCAAGCACACTCTCCTGCATGCCACCACTATGCCTCATTAAATCCTCCATTTCAGAATTAATCACACAGCACTCCTTTTTTTTCCCCACTAAGCTGTAGTATAGACTCCCCAGAGGCAATATGTATCTATCTAATGGAAAGGAGATAATCAAACACTTGGAAGATGAACAAAAATGTAGAAGATGATATATTTTAACCTCAAATGTACTTCCAAAAAAATTTAGAGATTTTTAAAAAAAAATTTTTTTTTAAATTTAGGTTAATTTGTAATCTATAGTTTACTTATAAATACTTGTGAGCCCTGCCATAAGAATTAGTTTAAAAAAAAAAGCATACAATAAATGATGAATCAATATGTGTTATGTTAGTGAATGAATTAAAAACATTAGGTCAGAACCAACTCAGGCCTTTTCAAATATTAGTCCATATCAAAATTTTAAAAAGGTACAAGATCTGACACTTTAAGAGGATGTCTGTCCTACAGCAGAAGTAACCTGTCTGTCCCTACCAATTCAGCTTCAAACATTGGGAGCCTCCAGAAATACCAGTCCCACTGGCAGGCGATGTCTGGAATCAGTCCTACTTACCCAAAGCAGATGTGAATCATATTTGGGGTAAGTCTGTTGAGCTGCTGATATCTCCTTTCCCAAGCATGCTTACCTAGCATTCGTGACCAGACTTCTACTCAGACCTCTGAGTCCATGATTCCGATTATAGTACTAACCACAGTTTACCTAAATAAAACCTTGACATCCTGTCTAGACCTCTCTAAAGGCCAGACTATGTCTCTAAAAACCCCAACTACACACAAACCATGGTTCTGGGATGGCCTGTATGGACCGCCCAGAATAGCAGTGATGACAGCCTCACACCTCCTCTTCTTCTTCTCTATTGGGAGCCCCTTCCTGCTTCACTACACCAATTACTTTATCTCACCCCTGTCTACATCAGACAGCCAGGATGGAGCTAGTGTTTGCCATCCCCTGCCACAAACACTGACATCTGGATTGCTGGCTCCACAGATTAGGGGCCCAGAACTATCTCAGCATTCCCCTACCTGCATCTCAAACTCAGGACTCTCCTTGCCTAGAGGCAGGGCTTATTGAAGCTAGCCCACGGCAGAACACTTACAGGTGTGTTGCTTTCCACTGAAGTTCTGTTTAAAACACTAAGTATTTGACAGTGTTTTTAAAAAATAATGGAGGCGACAATTTCTGCTAATGCAAGTACGTCTTAAACCTCTTTAAACTAGTCGATGGTGAGTATTGCTTCATTGTGGGACTGATATTCAGGTTTTAGAATTTACTGAATTATTACCTTTACAGTACAACTCTTTGCTAAACTTTTGCACCCTGTGCAGCTTGGTGGTATATACATGGCGCTTAAAGTCGTAAGCGAAAGTTACTTCTATTTCCACCTTTGGTTTTAAAGTATGTCCTCTTTTAATCTCATTTTGCATGTTCATTTCCCCATTCTTTTCTTCTTTTTCTTTTTTTTTTTTTTTTTTTGCGGTATGTGGGCCTCTCACAGTTGTGGCCTCTCCCATTGCGGAGCACAGGCTCAGTGGCCATGGCTCACTGGCCCAGCTGCTCTGTGGCACGTGGGATCTTCCCGGACCAGGGCACGAACCCATGTCCCCTGCATCAGCAGGTGGACTCAACCACTGCACCACCAGGGAAGCCCCATTTCCTCATTCTTTAGCAAAATCTATGAAGCAATCAGGTGAACACTAAGTACATGAAAGAAAATAACCTAAAATAAACTCTAAGGAATACATCCTCATATGTAAAGAGAAAATAGGTTTTAATATCAAGACTTTTTTTAGTATCCTAGAGTGAAAAGTGTGAGTCCCACAGATAGCTGTTTTCCTTTTTGAAAGCATAATTCACCTTTGTCAACTTAAAGGTTCCTTTCATTATGAACGATCGTAACCCCCAAACCCAGCCAACCTTTTACGTACATTTAACAATTATTCTCATGTTGTAATCAAAATAAGTCTCATTAAAATTACAAGAGCTTTTCTAATCTTAAGAGCTGAGGTTTAAAAAAAAATCTTTAGTGTGTTGAGATTGTCATTTACTTTTTATACCCAATTTGCTGTCTTCACTGGTTAGACAATTAACCAGTATTCAAGTATGCGAAATAGTGAGAAGTATGAAATTTACATAAATAAAATAAATTAACACTGTTAAACAATACAATATTGCCTCCTGACATCTCCATTTTCAGATGTCATCAACAAATAATCAAGATACCAACTCAGGGTAGGCATTGTTCCTTAATAATTGCTTAGATTATCATAGATTCACTAATCATTACAATATTATTCAGAAATTTGTTTTTAATCCAGTGAACATATTGCTAATTACTGAAACATCTAACAGCATCATCTTTTCTAACAGCAGCAAAATGCCAGGGAATTGATTTTAATTAGGTTGTAGAAAAAGAATTATGTGGAATTTAAATATGTCATTCAATTTATATGTCAAGGAGACTCTCAAAAAGGATTATGTGGTTAACCGGACTTTGGGATAAAGGGAGGTCTGTGTTTGGAATTCTGTAATTCATTTCGAAAGCTCTTCTATACATACACATACTGCTGCTGAATGTCTTAGCCCCTCTGCATTTTCCAACAGGTTTCCTTCTCTCTCCTTCTTCCATAGCAATAACCACCAAGGCAGAACGTTGCGATGTCTCAGTATCAAGAAAAGTGATCACTTGCCTATATCTTTCTTTTTTATGTAACCACAGGGGCCTCAGGCTTCCATTTAGTAAGGCAGTACAGAATTTTGAAGCGAGGATTTATTTAATGAGGATTAGAATAAACAAAGTCTTCCAAGCAGGCACAATAGAAGGGAAACAGAAAAATGCCACTGCCATTAAAAATGGGACATTCTGAGATGGTTAAATGGGGGAAGGGGTGCAAATTAGATATGTCTTTATCTTCTAAAATTCTAGCAATCCACATGCTTAATTACTTTAGATGACCCTTGAGGAGAAGCCAACAGTATTGCTTCTTGTGCATTCCGGGTATCTTTGCTGCACTGGGACCTGTGAGGCTAACACCCATTCAGTAAGATCCATTAAAGCGCCCTGGGCTTCCTGAAGGAAAATTTTCTAAATCAACATTACATCAAAGGATGAGTAAAACATGATGTGAATGTTTTCAAATATTCTTTTGAAAACCAACTCCACCTAAACAATACATTCCACTAAACACATTAACTAACTAACAAAAACCTATAAAGAAATTCTGACTCCAGTCAGATATTTGAGCTCCTAAACTCCCTCAAGTCCTTTGGAAACAATCCATATTTTGGGTTGAAAACCCTTGGAAATTCCTTCTTATAAGTAACTACCTTTTCAGTTACTGCATACCTGATGTACACAAGATTTATAAAATTAATGTCCAAAGCTGATAATGTTTCCATAAAGAAAGGTTAAACCTCTCATTATTTATTCATTCCTTCTTTCACTCATTTATCCACCTTTCCACCACTCATCCACTTAAGATTGTTGAACACCTACTATACTATCTATTCCACTCACTAGCAGTGGAACAGCTCTCTCCTTACCTCAAATAAAGCCAGGATATTCATGCAAGAATCTTGCAACAGGGTAAACACAAACACAGTATGCAAAGTAAAAACATTCTAGAGAATATAGCCAAGTTTCACAAATGGTACAGAAATTTTTTTTTATATACAGCATGTTTTTATTAGTTATCCATTTTATACATATTAGTGTATATATGTCAATCCCAATCTCCCAATTCATCACACCACCACCCCCCACCACCACTTTCCCAATTTGGTGTCCATACGTTTGTTCTCTACAACTCCGTCTCAATTTCTGCCCTGCAAACCAGTTCATCTGTACCATTTCTCTAGGTTCCACATATATGCGTTAATATACGATATTTGGTTTTCTCTTTCTGACTTACTTCACTCTGTATGACAGGCTCTAGATCCACCCATGTCTCTACAAATGACCCAATTTCATTCCTTTTTATGGCTGAGTAATATTCCATTGTATATATGTATCACAACTTCTTTATCCATTCGTCTGTCGATGGGCATTTAGCTTGCTTCCATGACCTGGCTATTGTAAATAGTGCTGCAATGAACATTGGGGTGCATGTATCATTTTGAATTATGGTTTTCTCTGGGTATATGCCCAGTAGTGGGATTGCTGGGTCATATGGTAGTTCTATTTTTAGTTTTTTAAGGAACCACCATACTGTTCTCCATAGTGGCTGTATCAATTTACATTCCCACCAACAGTGCAAGACGGTTCCCTCCCTTTTCTCCACACCCTCTCCAGCATTTGTTGTTTGTAGATTTTCTGATGATGCCCATTCTAACTGGTGTGAGGCGATACCTCATTGCAGTTTTGGTTTGCATTTCTCTAATAATTTGTGACACTGAACAGCTTTTCATGTGCTTCTTGGCCATCTGTATGTCTTCTTTGGAGAAGTGTCTATTTAGATCTTCTGCCCATTTTTGGATTGGGTTGTTTGTTTCTTTAATATTGAGCTGCATGAGCTGTTTATATATTTTGGAGATTAACCCTTTGTCTGCTGATTCGTTTACAAATATTTTCTCCCATTCTGAGGGTTGTCTTTTCGTTTTGTTTGTAGTTACCTTTGCTGTGCAAAAACTTTTAAGTTTCATTAGGTCCCATTTATTTATTTTTGTTTTTATTTCCATTACTCTAGGAGGTGGATCAAAAAAGATCTTGCTGTGATTTATGTCAAAGTGTGTTCTTCCTATGTTTTCATCTAAGAATTTAATACTGTCCAGTCTTAGATTTAGGTCTCTAATCCATTTTGAGTTTATTTTTGTGTATGGTGTTAGGGAGTGATCTAATTTCATTCTTTTACATGTAGCTGTCCAGTTTTCCCAGCACCACTTATTGAAGAGACTGTCTTTTCTCCATTGTATATCCTTGCCTCCTTTGTCATAGATTAGTTGACCATAGGTGCATGGGTTTATCTCTGGGCTTTCTATCATGTTCTTTAAGCAATGGATTGTCACTACAGGGATTTTACTTTTTAGAACCATCAGGACAACACATACCTCTTCAAATATGGTCAATATTTGACTGTTCTTAAAATTGATATAAGTAAAGTAGTTATGGGTAACTTTTTGTCAATCAACTTGAAAGTTTAAACAAAATGGACAGGTAACTAGAAAAATATAATTTACAAAAACTTACACAAAAAGAAACAGAAATCCTGAATAGTCTGCTATTCATCTTGAAAGCGCTAATAAAGTCATATCATTTATCTACAGCTGTCATCCATTGATCAGTCAGGTGTCCACTCTGGTTGGCCTATGCTTATACCCTATCTAATGTTAAAGATATAAAATGTTATACTGACCTATATTCATAAAAAGATTGAATCAAAATAACCTTCCTGCAAATAAAATTCCAAATCCAAATGGCTTCACTATCTAGATATACCAAACATTCAAGGAAAAAAAAAATTATTCTTAATTTTTGCAAATTATTCCCAGAAGAGGTAAAAAAGAACCATTCTCTAACTCATTTTAAGAGATTAATACAGCCTTGATGCCAAAATCTGACAAAGAGTATACAAGAAAGGAAAACTTAAAAGACCTCAGTCATGAACCTAGATTCATAATTCCAAAATAAATTAAAGCAAACTGAGTATAGCAATATATAAAAAGGATAATACATCATGGCTAAGGTAAATTCATCTAAGGAATGTTAGGGTGCTTTAATATTAGAAAATCAATTAATGTACTTTATCATATTAATAGATTAAAGGAAAATAATGATATGACCATATCAATAGATATGGAAAAAGCAGGTGATAAAATTCCACATCTTTTCTTTTCAGCACTGGTCTGGAAGTCTTACCTAGCACAATAAGCGGTGTGGGGGGAGTTATTATTTGCAGATGATATAATTGTGTAAACCCAAAAAACTATGCATATATATTTTAGCATTTGTTACAGACTTTAACAAGTTGTCATGATATAGGGTCAATATTTTAAAAATCAATTATATATCAGGAAAAAAACAGAATATGAAGTAAAATTTTAAATACAATTTAAAATACTATCAAATATGTGAAATAGCTAGGAACAAATATAACAAAAGATTCCAAGAATTTCTCTTTCCCCTTAGGAGAGAGGAAAATAAAGTATACTGAGAAACATTGATGAAGACTTAAATGAATGGAGAGATACTCAGTATTTATGTATTAAAAGACTCTATTATAAATTTACTAATTCTCCCAAATTAACTAATAAACTCTAAGGAATCCCAATAAAAATCCCAACAGGCTTCTTGTGTAAAGTAACAATCTGATTCTAATATTTAAATGGAAATTCATTGGTAAAACAGCCAAACTGCTCTGGAAGATATAGTACAAGATGAGAAGACATGCTATACCAGATATGATGAGTTATTTTAAAATATAGTAATCAACATATTGTTGACTAAAAAAATTGCCTAAAATAGAACCAAAAAACAGCCCTATATATGCATATGGACTTGATTTATAACTGAGATGATATTTCAGAGCATTATGAAAGAACTTTCTCTTTTAAATAAAATATGCTGGTAACATGGGATATACATATGGGGATTCATACCTCACAGTGAGCACAAAAATCAATTCTAATTGTGAACAAAAAAACTCTAAAGCCCTTAGAAAGTAATATAAATATCTTTATATCCTCAGAGTTTGGGAGGGATTTCTCAAATAAGACACCAAAAAGCAGTAACCTAATACTGGCACAAAAACAGACACATAGATCAATGGAACAGAATAGAGAGCCCAGAAATAAACCCATGCACCTATGGTCAATCAATCTACAACAAAGGAGGCAAGAGTATATAATGGAGAAAAGACAGTCTCTTCAACAAGTGGTGCTGGGAACACTGGACAACCACATGTAAAACGAGATTAGAACATTTCCTCACAGCATATAAAGAAATAAACTCAAAACGGATTAAAGACCTAAATGTAAGACCTGAAACCATAAACCTAGAAGAGAGCATAGGCAAAACACTCTTTGACACAAATAGTAGCAATATTTCTTTTTGGATCTGTCTCCTAAGGTAAAAGGAAAAAAAGCAAAAAAATAATAAATGGGGCCTAATTAAACTGAAAAGCTTTGGCACAGCAAAAGAAACCACTGGCAAAACAAAAAGACAACCTATTGAATGGGAGAAAATATTTGCAAATAATATGACCAATAAGGGGTTACTATTCAAAATATATAATCAGCTCAATACCAAAAACCTAGACAGATTAAAAAATGGACAGAAGACCTGAATAGACATTTTTCCAAAGAAGACATACAGATGGCTAACAGGCACTTGAAAAGATGCTCAACATTGCTAATTATTAGAGAAATGCAAATCAAAACAAGAACGAGATATCACCTCACACCTGTCAGGATGGTTATCACCAAAAGTCTACAAATTACAAACCTTGGTGAGGATGTAGAGAAAAGAGAACTCTTGTACCCTGTTGGTGGAAATGTAAATTAGTGCAGCCACTGTGGAAAACAGTATGGAGATTTCTCAAAAAACTAAAAAAAGAAGCATCATATGATCCCTCAATTCTACTTCTGGGTATATATCCAAAGAAAATGAAAACACTAATTCAAAAAGATACATGCACCTCAATGTTCTAAGCAGCATTATTTACAATATGCAAGATATGGAAGCAACTTAAGTGTCCATCAACAGATGAATGGATAAAGATGTATGTATGTGTACATGTATATACATATACATACATACAATGGAATATTACTCAGCCATAAAAAAGAATGAAATTCTGCCATTTGCAACAGCATGGACAGAACTAGAGAGCATTATGCTTAGTGAAATAAGTCAGACAAAGAAAGACAAATACTATATGTTATCACTTATATGTGGAATCTAAAAAACAAACAAACAAGTGTATATAACAAAACTTAAACAGGCTCACAGCTATAGAGAAAAAACTAGTGATTACTAGTTGGGAAAGGGTGGGGGAGGGGGCAACATGGGATATGTGATTAAGAAATACAAACTACTGTGTACAAAACAAATAAGCAACAAGGATATATAGTATAGGACAGGGAAATATAGCCAGTGTTTTGTAATAAATAATGTTAGATGGAGTACAATCTATAAAATACTGAATCACTATGTTGTATACCTGAAAAATATAATATTGTAAATCAACCAAACTTCAATTTAAAAACTACTAACCTAAAAGGAAATGATTGAATAATGAGTATATTAAAATTCAGATTTTTTTTCTTCATGAAAAACACCATAAAATATTAAAAACACCCCAGAGATTAGGAAAAGTTATTTGCACAGCATCTACATCAAAGACTAGGGTCTGGAATATATAAAGAATTTCTACAAATAAGTAAGACAGATAATCCAACAGAAATATAGGCCAAAAAAAGAAAAAGAAGAAGAAGAAGAAGGTATATGACAAACTCACAGCCAACATCATTCTCAATGGTGAAAAACTGAAACTATTTCCACTAAGATAAGGAACAAGACAAGGTTGCCCACTCACACGACTGTTATTCAACATAGTTTTGGAAGTATTAGCCACAGCATTCAGAGAAGAAAAAGAAATAAAAGGAATCCAAATCAGAAAAGAAGAAGTAAAGCTGTCACTGTTTGCACATGACATGATACTATACATAGAGAATCCCACAGATGCTACCAGAAAACTACTAGAGCTAATCAATGAATTTGGTAAAGTAGCAGGATACAAAATTAATGCACAGAAATCTCTTGCTTTACTATACACTAATAATGAAAAATCTGAAAGAGAAATTAAGGAAACACTCCCATTTACCACTGCAACAAAAGAATAAAATACCTAGGAATAAACCTACCTAAGGAGAGAAAAGACCTGTAAGCAGAAAACTATAAGACACTGATGAAAGAAACAAAAGATGATACAAACAGATGGAGAGATAAACCACATTCTTGGCTTGGAAGAATCAACATTGTGAAAATGACTATACTACCCGAAGCAATCTACAGATTCAATCCAATCCCTAGCAAACTACCAATGGCATTTTTCACTGAACTAGAACAAAAAATTTCACAATTCGTATGGAAACACAAAAGGCCCCGAATAGCCAAAGCAATCTTGAGAAAGAAAAACGGACCTGGAGGAATCAGGCTCCCTGACTTTAGACTATACTACAAAGCTACAGTAATCAAAACAGTATGGTACTGGCATAAAACCAGAAATATAGATCAATGGAACAGGAATGAAAGCCCAGAGATAAACCGACACACATATGGTCACCTTATTTTTGATAAAGGAGGCAAGAATATACAATGGAGAAAAACATCCTCTTCAATAAGTGGTGCTGGGGAAACTGGACAGCTACATGTAAAAGAATGAAATTAGAACACTCCCTAACACCATACACAAAAATAAACTCAAAATGGATTAAAGACCTAAATGTAAGGCCAGACACTATAAAACTCTTAGAGCAAAACATAGGCAGAACACTCTATGACATACATCACAGCAAGATCCTTTTTGATCCATCTCCTAGAGTAATGGAAATGAAAACAAAAATAAACAAATGGGACCTAATCAAACTTAAAAACTTTTGCACAGCAAAGGAAACCATAAACAAGATGAAAAGACATCCCTCAGAACAGGAGAAAATATTTGCAAATGAAGCAACTGACAAAGGATTAATCTCCAAAATTTACAAGCAGCTCATGCAGCTTAATATCAAAAAAACAAACAATCCAATCCAAAAATGGGCAGAAGACCTAAATAGACACTTCTCCAAAGAAGATATACAGATGGCCAACAAACACATGAAAGGATGCTCAACATCACTAATTATTAGAGAAATGAAAATCAAAACTACAATGAGGTATCACCTCACACTGGTCAGAATGGCCATCATCAAAAAATCTACAAGCAATGAATGCTGGAGAGGGTGTGGAGAAAAGGGAACCCTCTTGCATTGTTGGTGGGAATGTAAATTGATACAGCCACTATGGAAAACAGTATGGAGGTTCCTTAAAAAACTAAAAATAGAACTACCATATGACCCAGCAATCCCACTACTGGGCATATACCCTGAGAAAACCATAATTCAGAAAGAGTCATGTACCACAATGTTCACTGCAGCTCTATTTACAACAGCCAGGACATGGAAGCAACCTATGTGTCCATCAACAGATTAATGGATAAAAAAGATGTGGCACATATATACAATGGAATATTACTCAGCCATAAAAAGAAACGAAATTGAGTTATTTGTAGTGAGGTGGATGGAACTAGAGACTGTCATACAGAATAAAGTAAGTCAGAAAGAGAAAAACAAATACCGTATACTAACACATATATATGGAATCTAAAAAAGAAAACAAATGGTTGTGATGAACCTAGAGGCAGGACAGGAATAAAGACGCTGATGTAGAGAATGGACTTGAGGACATGGGGAGGGGGAAGGGTAAGCTGGGACGAAGTGAGAGAGTGGCATGGACATATATACACTACCAAACGTAAAATAGATAGCTAGTGGGAAGCAGCCACATAGCACAGGGAGATCAGCTCGGTGCTCTGTGACCACCTAGAAGGGTAGGATAGGGAGGATGGGAGGGAGACGCAAGAGGGAGGAGATATGGGGATATATTTATACATATAGCTGATTCACCTTGTTATACAGCAGCAACTAACACAACAATGTAAAGCAATTATACTCCAATAAAGATGTTAAAAAAAAAAAAAACAGAACGGATATTCCACAAAAGAAGAAATCCAGATGGCCAGCAAACGTATGTGTACTTCATATGTACCATGTCAGATCTTCTTGGCCTTAAAACTGTCTCCATGGCCTCTAGAAACTTGTTCCAGCCCCAGCCAACTCTGAGCGGTTGTGACCAACTTCAGCCAGATACAATCCAAGAGCACGTAGCTGCACACCCATGCCAAGAACCTCTCACCTCTTTCCCCAGAGACTTCTTGGTTGACAGTTAGAACCACTTAACACCCATGCCTGCAGAGTCATAAGTGAATTAATGTCCCATGGGATTGATCAATCGTTGACTAGTAGAAGATAGGAGCCAATGAATGAATTCTCCCTTCTTCCTGTCTTTCTTCCTTCGCACTCTATTACCAGCAGATTGTCATGAGAAACAATCCTTTAAGCAGCTTCTCAAAAGGTAGTTCCCTGAGACTGACAATCATTCGAATTTGAAAAGAGAAGTGGGTAGTTGAAAACACATCCTTGCATTAGCCATTTCTCCTCCTCTGCCTCACTCCCAGTACCCTCCATACTGCTCCCTTGGATTACACCCTCTATTAAAGCAATAGCACAGAAATCTTTACCACAAGCTCTGCTTTCTGGAGAACATAAGCTAAGGTAATATGAAAAGTTGCTCAGCCTTATCTGTAATCAGTGACCTACCACAAGGAAATACCAAACACACCTATCAGATGAGCAAAAATTTAGAATTCTGACAGACCAAATGTTAACAAGAATATGGAAAAACATAAACTCATACACTGTAAGTAAGAGTGCAAATTAGTGCAAATTGGAATACTATTTGGCATTATCTACTAAAGGTAAATATTTGCATATCCTAGAATTGAGCATTTCAACTCCTGATTATATACCCTAGAGACATAGCAGATTTACCATGAAGTGAATCAAAGGCCTTTCACTGGCATGGATCCCCTACAGGTCTTGGTACTTAATTTGTGTGTGTGTGTGTGTGTGTGTGTCTATCAATATATGTTTTAAAGCAAGCCCCTAAATTGTATGAGCTTAAGGCTTCAAAAATACTGGATCCACCCTTGCCTAGATAAAAGTTGTTCAGGATACAACTACAAGAATCAACATTGTTCCTAATAGCCCCAAACTGGAAACAACCCAAATGACCATCAAATGTTGAATGATGCATCAGTCAGGGAAGTCTGACTGGGAAAAGGAATTTATTGTAGGAATTCAACCTTTTACTATTGTGGGACAAGCTAGAGAAATAAAGGTCCAGAAGGGGGAGTTGGAGGATCACAGAAGGAGCTGCTAACTAGGCAATCTTAAAAGCCAAACTGAAGTGGAGGGAGGAAGGGAAAAGCTCATGGAGGTGTCTCTAGCAAGTTGCTGCTTCTAGGTAGCTATCGCCTCTCTGGGCCCAGAGCCAAGGGGATATGGAGGTTCTGTTGGTCAACAGAACCAACAGTCAAGATGAAATGGACAAAGAGAAGAGTATGAACAAGCTAGGATCCGCTGGGCATCTCTGTGTCTGTCTGTCACCATAACTTCATCACCATAAAGACTTTTAGAGGATGATGGTTGCTGCTTTATTTCTGCCTTGCAAGTATCACACATGTTATCCTTTTGGCCAACTCCAACTCAAAACCCCATGAGGAAGGGAATTCTAGAAAATACAGTTTATGGCTTACCCAAATCAGCACATCACAGTCCAGCACAAATAGACAAATTGTGGAATATACATGCAATGGAATTCTATATTGCACTAATTATGAATAAAATTCACCTACACACACACAACACAGATGAATCTTACAAACTTAATGTTGAGGGAAAGAAGCAACCTTCATTCAAGTAAGAATTCATAGTGTACGATTCCATTTACATAAGCCTCAAAAAGAGGCTAAACCAAACCAAACATTAATGATGCATGCATAGGTGATAAAACTAAAGAGAAAAGAAAGGAATCAATTATCACCAAATCAGGATAATGATTACCTCTGGGGGGATTGGGAAGTTATACTCTAGAAGGGATTCTGAAAAGCTAGCAATCATTCTATTTTTTGTCCATGATGTTTGTTACACAGCTATTGCTTTATAATTATTAATTTTGCATTTCTATTTTTCTGCATATATATTACGTTTCATAAAATTAAGGAAAAACTAATATTTAATAAACTGATTTCCATCACTCTGTCTTTCTGTCCCTGTGGGACTAGAAGACCATACATCACATCGAGTCCTAGAGGAATAGGGAGGGAAGGGAGGGAGTATTCCCTTGCAGAAGATCTAGTAGTGAGGTTCTCACTCATGAGTCTGCTTTCAGCAATTACGATGAATTCCTTGCAGGTTATTATGCCTGGATTTGTAGACTTATGAATATCATAAGTGTAAAGATTGAATATTTGTGTTCCTGAAAAATGTGTATGTTAAAACTTAATCCCCAGTATAAAGGTAATTGGAAGTGCAGGCTTTGGGTTTTTCTCCTAGCATAAGCTTTTTTGCAGTCTCAATATTAAGGTGAAATCGATAGTGATCAGCCAAACAGTAAGCAAAGGTATCAAGAATATAATTTGGTAAATATTTAAATTAACGATTGTTTACATTAAAATCTGCCCTAAGAGTATATTATGTATGAATAAAAAAAATCTAGAGGACTAACACTTTCTGTTGACGTTGAGCATGTTATTTAACCTCCCTAAGGCCTGAGTGGCCTATAAAATTATGATAAATTGAGTACCCATATCCCACGTGAGGATTAAATGGGATAATCCATGTGAAATGGTTAGGACAGTACCTGGGAAATAGCAGACACTCAGTATATCTTTTATTTTTTTTTGTTTTTGATTTTGTTTTGGGCAGTTTATTGTTTTTCAGAGAGTCCATAAACTCCCTAAAGTAGGTAAAAAGAGATGTGATGGAAAAATTTTTAATTGAATATTTATTTTCTGAGGAACTACAAAATCTGCATGAAGAAAATCAAGTCCCCCAAGCATTTAAACTTGAAACAAGAAAAAGAGCGAGCATCTTTCCAGTAGATACTCAGTATCAGTGTCTGGTGTTAAAAGCACAAAATACTTCTTATATAAGGCCTTCAAATACAGTGGTAGCAAACTGTATATAATAGACCTATGGATAAACCATCTATCTATCTTCAATAATAGTCTCTGAAATTAACCCTATTTTCTTTCAGCTTGAAGATTCCATTTTTTAAGAAGCAAGAGAAAATTTTGTGTTGGAAATACTAAAAGATTTTCTTTTATTTATAAGATAAAAAACAAAACATTTCAATAACTCAAAGGTAAAACATCCAATTTAGCAAGAAAATAGTCTTCAATGAAGAAACATATGCTTTTCAATGGGAAAAAAATACTTATTTCAATTCCATTCAATTGGCTTCAAATTGTATCACTGTGAAGTGAAAATGTTATAAAAGTAATATTATTGACTTGAATAGACATTGTGCTAGTTTTATCATAGTTGATGCTTAAGCTATAATTCCTGTACATATACCACAAGAAACTTTTAAAATCCATAGAGGAGACACTATAGCAATTCCCTCTTGTGTAAAAAAGACTTGTCTCAATGCTCAGATTAACTTTTTGACATGTTAGGGAAAGATCTACAAGGATCTCCAGAATAATTTTTCTCTTAAAGTATGGTAAGATTTAGTGACACCTTGCATATTCTGTGCTTGAGTAACATATGTCCAAAGAGCCCAATCTATTTTTCAATAATTTTTGAATTAAAATACAATTGAAAGAAAAGAGATTCTTTTGGTTGGTTGAACCTGCAGATGCAGAACCTGCAGAAATGGAGGGCCAACAGTACCATGCTATTTCATATAAGGGACTTGAACATCCTGATGTTGGTATCTGCAGGGGTCCGGGAATCAATCTCCAGCAGACACCAAGGGATGACTGTGTGCTGAAAAGGTACTGAAATTCACTAGTGGTGACAGAAATGTTTTAACAAGAGACATCACTGTGCAAGAATCAGACTGACAAAAATATGAAAAAGCAGTAACACCTATTTTAGGTTGGACGTGAGGAAAGGGACACTTGCATACATTACTGGGGGGACTAAATAGTGTTTCAAGCAAATGGATGAGTGAATGAGATTTTAAAAACCTTGGCCAACTTCACATTTTGCCAACCAGGATCCAACTATGGACTCTTTAAAAAGATAAGGCAAATTCCACACAATAATGGCAGTTTCAAAAACAAACAGAAAGCAGCTCTCAACATGGACAGATTTTTCCCCATTGTCAAATAAGTTAGAAAAACTATGGCCTGATAAGTAGTAGATTTCACTGTATGTGTCAGTGGTACACAAGAAAATTAAGGGTTTTTGCAGTCAAAGAGCCCTAAATTTAGCAATCCATTAGCTACTTAACTTGGAAGGTTTTTTAACCTCTATAAATCCTAGTTTCCTCATCTCTAAGATATTATAGCCCTAACTTGTTGGGTTATTGTGCTTAGTACCTAACACAGTATAATGCTGTGTCTTTCTGGAGGCCAGAGGGTGGTGACCCTTTTTTATTGTATCTAGCTAGCAATTAGGTCTCATATCTCTCAAACGAAGAACTAAGGTTATTTTAGGTCAATCATGAAGAAGTAAATCTATTATTTCATTGATACACATGGATAACTTACAGTGATTCATGTTAAGGTGAGTTGACTGTCTCATCTTCTCCCTAGGACCTGCACAATATCCTGTCTTTACACTGACCATTTTCCTCCAGAACAGAGACTATTCAACCCCTACCAATTCAGTGAATTTAACCACCCCTGACACTCAATAATAAACCTAGAAATAATTGATCTATAATTTCAGTTTAAATGATCTGACATAGCCAAGCTACTTTTAAATGACAGCAAATGGGATTTTTTTAATGGAAATATTGATAGGCCCTTAAGTGTATTGGGGAGTCGAGGGCAATGACAATGATATTGCACTAATAAACCTAATGCCATGGAGATTGTCTTTTTAAAAAATGTGTCTTTTCTTTATCACAGCATAATACCTAGCTTGACAACAGAAATGTCAACAGTTAGGGCTCTATTCTTCAAACCGTCATGCTCTATTAATGCTGTTTTTCAGCGGGATTTACTTTGTCAAGGAAGGAAGGACCAAAGAGGAAAGTCTGTGGTCTTCCTATTCACTAAATCCCTCTTCTCACTGATGCACAAATGACTAACTACTCCCAATGCCACAGAAAGAATGAGAGTTGAAAATGGGCCAAAATCATCTAGGGAACAGGCGGAAAAAGCTAGCCTTGTATAAGCAAAGTCATGCTTAGACAAGAAGAAAAAAAAAAAACACAGAGTAGGTGATAGGAATGCCAACGGGTGCTCCCAGTGCTGTGTGTGTGCTCTTTCAGTCGCGGGGAGCAGTAGAGAAAGGCTTCGTCATGCAAATAAAATTGAGCACTAATGGCTGGGGCTGAGAAGAGTGTCTTAACTGGGTTCCAAAAAAGTCCATGCAGCTTAACCCCCTTAATCCAAACAGGAGGAGGAAAATAAACTATTTGGCTGGCAGAGACACATAGGGATGTAAAATAAGGCTAAGGAGGGGTTAAAAGGATTACAGATGGGGACTGTTCATTGTAATCAGAGGGCCTCAAGAGCAACAAGACAGCAGAAAGGAGGCAGAATGGAGCTTTGTTTAGCTTGGATTCATTGTGAAATTTGGGTCTAGAAGAGATTTTGGTTTACCCCTTACATTTAGAGAATAATCTGATAAACGTTGATAGGGAATAATGAGATAAACAAGTTCTAAATAAGGATCCAGAGCTCAGAAACTACTTGAAGCTTTAAATATCTGAGTCAAAAAATCTGCTGTGTCACCCACCTATGTAGTAGTTTCCTGTCTCCAAACTACATTTACACATACTCTCTTTTTTCAATTTTCACACAACTCCCACAAGATAAGCACAACAGGGTTTATCCTCTCCATTCTACATGTGATGACAACTGAGGGTCACTGAGGGTAGAGACTTTCCCAAAGTGACACAACCAGAAAGGATCTCCTGTGACCATCTGTTGTCAGGCTCTGCGTCTGTGCCTAAGAATCTCCCTACAGGACACAATGTCTTCCAAAAAGTTTTTAAAAAATATTTAGCATTGAAAAAACCCAGATGCCAAGGCAGAAAACTCCCCTACTAATGTTTAATTTGGCGACAAAGCAATATTCAACCCTAATTCTAGAATTTATCTAACTTCTTTCCCAAAGAAATGTTGTAGGAAATAAACATAAAAGTTAGAATTTTTTTCATAGCAAGCTGCTGTAGAAGCATAAAATTATCCCTGTGTTAACCTTATTATGTCTTGTTTTTCTGTATAAATGGTTGGGGAAATTATGCTCTTTATCTACCTTCCATTTATGACTGACAATTAGGAAATGTCCAGAAAGCATGTGAATTATTACTACAGTGGCCAAACCCCAATATCTGTGTTTCTGAATATGCACTCATGAATAACATCATTAGAATTGCATACAAAATATATGATCTGTCTAGGTATTTTTCAACATTCTAAAACAAAAGTTATGTTCATCAAATAAAAAAGCATAGACTTTCACTTCTGGCTGAGATCAGATAGCTGATGAGGCAACCAGGATTTGAGGGACCATAATCCAAGAGAGAAGAATATTTCACTGAGGTAAACCCATATTCTGCATGCTTCTTTTCCTCCTGAAGGAGCTTGCCAATTCTTTGCTCAGAGAGGGTAAGAAGTGAGGTACGAGGACTTCCCCGGTGGAAAAGTGGTTAAGAATCCACCTGCCAACGCAGGGAACACGGGTTCGATCCCTGGTCTGGGAATATCCCACAAGCCACGGAGCAACTAAGCCCATGTGCCACAACCACTGAGCCTGTGCTCTGGAGCCTGCGAGCCACAACTACTGAGCCTGTGCACCACAACTACTGGAGCCCGCAATGAAGAACCAACACAGCCAGAAAAAAAAAGTGAGGTAGGAGATCCACTGTTTAGCAGCAGAGAAGCCAACAGAGCTTTTGGCTCTCTCATGGTGCTGGGGCAGTAACAACTGGGGTTATTAAGGCTAACTCCCAGGGACAAGGGAGGCTCAAAGTAAGCCCAGCACTCTGCACAGCTTTTTCCTCTCCCCAGTCCCCATCACCCCCTACCCCAGGCATTTGCTGATCAAATGGGCAAGACAAGAAGCTAAGAACCAAAAAGAAAACAACTAAAAAGCAGAGTGGAATTTTTGTAAATCTCACAGTGTACAGAAGACAAAAATAAGAAATCAAGACTCAACAATGAGAAAGGACTCCAGTAGAGCCCCTGGGTTGCCAATTACTACATCCTAGGAGTCAATGTGAACTTGAGGTCAACCAAGCCTTACAAAGACTGATAATTATCCTTGAATTAAATTTGCCCCTGTTTGGATTGGGATGATGGCTTGCACTTTTTCTGTCTGCCAGAGTAAAGGATGAATGTACTCTAGAGAAGGAAAACATTCAGAGACTATAAAAGTTATCATTCAAAATGTCCAGCATTCCATCAAAAATAACCAAGCCTGCTAAGAAATAGGATGGAGACAGGGAAAAGAAAGACAGTAACTGTAAACCTATAGGTGATCTGAATATTATCAAACAAGGATTCTTCTATAACTATGATTTAGTCAAAAAACAGATAACAAAAATAGAGATTTTTCACCAAAGAACTGCAATCGATAAAAATAATCTAGTGGAATTTCTAGAACCAGAAAAATATAACTGAAAATAAGAATTCAATCAATGGATTTAAAAGCAGATTAGACTCAGCTCAGGAATGAATTAATTAAATAGAAGATAAGTCAGTAGCATAGAGAACAAAAAAATACAGAAAAGACAGGAAATTCTGAAAGGGACACAGACTGTGGGATAATGGGGAAAAATCTAGTAAATGTATAATTGGAATCTAAGAAAGAGAAGAAAGAAGTACTAGTATAAAGCTAGAAATCAAAAGCGAAAAAGAATAGCTATAAGAACTCCAATTATTTATAAATTAAACAATGTACTTATACTGTATATCACTCATGGTCAAAGAAATCACAGTGGAAATTAGAAAATTATCTGAACTGAATGAATTTAGGATGAGGCTAAGGCTATAGTTAGAGGAAAATTTAAAGCCTTACAATGTATATTTTTAAAAAGAAGGCTGATATCAATATACTAAGGATACAACTCTAAAAAAGAGCAGCAAGTTAAACCAAAAGATAAAAGCAGATATTAACAAAGTTGAAACTAAACTTAAAAATGCAGAAAAATCAACAAAACCAACATCTGATTCTTTGAGATTATTAAACCCTCTAATAACACTGATCAAGGAAACAGACAATATACCATTTATCATAGTCAGATACTTGAAAGGGGATGCTACGACTAGATTCTAGGATACTACAAAGAATATAAATAATATTCTGAACTATTTTGTGTCAGTAAATTTGATAATTTGGATGAAATGGGAAAACACACTTACCAAAAATGACACAGGAAGAAATTTTAAAAACATTTTTATTGCAGTACAGTTGCTTTACAATGTTGTGTTAGTTTCTACTGTACAGCAAAGTGAATCAACTATATGTATACATATATCCCCTGACACAGGAAGAAATTTTTTAAAAATAATACTTTCTGTACTTGGAACAGCAAGAAGAAATCTTAAGGGGACTGGGCAAAAGCCAACAGGCTAAGAAATAAAGCAAGAGGGATTGCAGTCAGATATGTGGAAGAACTTGCTGACCATCTCTGGGATAAAATGTTGATCCAAGGTACCCATTGACCAGAGATACTCAGAAACATGATACATATTTCTATTTGGTTCCCTAATTACACAGTGGGAGTTTTCTCTTCCTCAGAATCTTTTAAGAGCACAAATATCCTTCAATATATATTTGACCCTCCAAAATATATACATTAACCCATATTTGTTGTTTAGCAATATTGTCTCAAACATTTAACTATATTGCTCTGATTTCCTAGCTCTGCTTAAAGAATGTGTTAACTTATTTCCTGGAGTTGTCATTATCTTCTCCATAGACTTTGCTCAGTATTTTTCTATTTAGAGAAAATATTTACACATTTAAATCCTTTTTCAGAATGCTCTCTTCTCTGATGGAAATGTTCTGGAATTAGAGAGTGGCAACGGTTGCACAACATAGTGAATATACCAAAAACCACTTTAAAATGGCAAGATTTCTGTTATGTGACTTATATTTCAATAAAATGTTAAAAATAACAAGCTTTGGTTAAAAAAAATAAAATAAAATTTTCTGTATCTAAAAATACCTGGGCTTCCCTGGTGGCGCAGTGGTTGAGAGTCCGCCTGCCGATGCAGGGGACACGGGTTCGTGCCCCGGTCAGGGAAGATCCCACATGCCACGGAGCAGCTGGGCCCGTGAGCCATGGCCGCTGAGCCTGCGCATCCGGAGCCTGTGCTCTGCAACGGGAGAGGCCACAACAGTGAGAGGTCTGCATACCGCAAAATAAATAAATAGATAAATAAATAAATAAAAATACCTAATTAAATCTTTAATTAAAGACATACCTACAAAGAAAAGCTGACTTCACTGGTGAATTCTACCAAACAGTTAAAGATAAAATAGTACCAAATTTACACAAACACTTCCATAGAAGAACAAAAGAGGTGACACTTTTTAACTCATTTTAACAGTTTAGGATAACCTTAATAGAAAAATCTGATAGGGACATTACAAAAAATGAAAATTATAAATTACTTTCATTAATAAATATAAAATTTTAAAATCTAAACAAAATATTAGCAAATTGAATCCAGTAAGATTTTTTTTTAATTTTATGAACAAGTGGGGCTTATTCAGGAACATAAGGTTAGTTCTCATTAAAAAAAAAAAATTAATATAGCTAACCAAAATAAATGAAAAGTAAAGGAGAAAGATTTTATCATCCTCAAAACAAAACATCTGATAAAATTTATCATCCATTCATGATAAAAAGCCACAAAACGTTTAAATCTGATTAAAAAGAAATGAGGGAACTTTTTGTTTTAACTATTGAAAAGTTTATTTTTAAATTTACCATTAAATTGTCACCCAGACCAGATGACTTCTAACCTTGTATTTACATACATATTTGTAACAGACTTTATTTTTTGGAGTAGTTTTATGTCACAAAAAACTTGAGCAGAAAGTACAGAGATTTCTCATGTACCCCTGACCCTACACATGCACCGCCTCCCTCACCATCAACATCCAGCATTAGAGTGGTACATTTGTTAAAATTGATGAACATATATTGGTACAGAATTATCATCTAAAGTCCATAGTTTCCACTCAGGTTCACTTTAGTGTTGAACAGTCCATGGATTTTGACAAAAGTAACATGTATCCACCACTATAATATCGTAGAGAATAGTTTCATTGCCCTAAAAAATCCTCGGTGCTCTATTACTCTCTCCATCCCTGTAAACTCCTGGAAAACACTGATCTTTTTACTGTCTCCATCCTTTTCCAGAATGTCATATAGTTGGAACCACAGAGTATGTAGCCTTTTCAGATTGGTTTATTTCACTTAGCAATATGCATTTAAGGTTCTTCCATGTCTGCAGTGACTTGATAGCTCATTTCTTTTTAGCACCGAATAATAGTCCATTGTCTGGATGTACCACAGTTTATTTATCCATTCACTTAGTAAAGGACATCTTAGTTGTTTCCAAGTTTTGACAATTAATAAATCTGCTAAAATATCTTTTGCTGATTTTTTATATAGATATAAGTTTTTAATTCTTTGGGCTAAATACCAAGGAGCACGATTGCTGGATTAGATGGTAAAAGTATATTTAGTTTTGTAGGAAACTGTCAAACTGTCTTCCAAAGTGATTGTACCATGTTGCATTCCCACTAGCAATGAATTGGAATTCTTCTTGCTCCACATCCTCACCTGTATTTAATGTTTTAATGTTTCAGATTATTACATTTATGGGTGTGTAATGGTATCCAATTCTTCTTTGTTTTAATTTTTAATTCCCTAATGACATATAATGTTGAGTATAAAAGGGAATTTTCAATATTATAAGGAATATCTACAAAAACCATACAGCAAACGTAATAACTGCAAACTCTTAAAATCTTCCCACCTAATATTGGTAATAAGATGAAGATGTCAGCTATCACTAATTCTATTCAAAATTTTACTAAAAATCCCAGCAGTCAATATAGCAAAAAAAAAAGATATAAGAAATGGAGAGGAAAATATAAAACTATAATTACTTAAAAACAGCAAGAAATTCCAGAAGAATCTACATTCAAACTATTAGAATTACCAGTTGAACTTAGCAAGATCCCTGACTCAATGTCAACACACAGAAATTAATTATATTTCCTTATAGCAGTAATAAAACAAGAAAGAATTATTGAGAAACTTTATTTAAAAATCTAAATTGACAAGATACATAATGAGGGAGTGAAAGGCTCAATACTGAAAAAGTGTCAATGCTCCTAAAATTGATGTGAGAGCTATCATTACCTCAAACAACTCCAAACAAACTTCTGTGTGTGTGAGTTTATGTAACTTGATATGCTGATTCTAAAATATATACAGGTGTACAAAGAAGCAAGAATAGTGAAAACAATCTCGAAAAATAAAAACAAAACTGAAGGACTTATATTTAGATATATCAAAAATTACTGTAAAACTACAGTAATTAAGAATTTTGATATTGGCCCCCCAAAAATATAAACAGATCAGGGGAACATAACATAGAATCCAGAAACAAATCCATACATATGTGGTTATTTGATTTATGAAAAAGATTATATTGAAGGCAATGGGGAAAGGATGGTCTTTTGAATGTGCTGTTGGGTCAAATGAATGCCCATATAGAAAAAAGTATTGATCCCTACCTCACACTATATGTAAAAATCAATTCCAGATGGAATGCAGATTTAAATATGAAAGTAAAAACAATATGTCTTCTGGAAGAAAACAGGCTATCTTGGGAATGGCAAATATTTTTTAACAGTACACAAAATATTAATCATAAGAAATAAATTGATAAATTAGACTACATGAAAAGTAAGAATTTCTGTTCATTAAAAGACACTATTTTGAAGAGGCAAGTCACAGAGTAGAACCATTTGCAATACATACATGACAAAGACCTTGTATCTTACATATATAAGTAACTCCAACAGGTTGATAAGAAAATAAAACCCAACAGAAAAAATAACGGGCAAAAGACTCAATAGGCACTTCACAAAGAATACCAAATGGCCAGTAAATTTATAAAAAGTGTACAACAGGGCTTCCCTGGTGGCGCAGCGGTTGGGGGTCCGCCTGTCGATGCAGGGGGCGCGGGTTCATGCCCCGGTCCGGGAGGATCCCATGTGCCACGGAGCGGCTGGGCCCGTGGGCCGTGGCCGCTGGACCTGCACGTCTGGAGCCTGTGCTCCGCGGCGGTGAGAGGCCCGTGTCTCGCAAAAAAAACAAAAAACAAAAGTGTACAACGTCTTTAGTCCTTAGGAAAAGAATATTCAAAACACAATCATAAATTTAAAAGCTGAGTATACCAAGTGTTGATGAGAATATGGAACAACAGAAATGCTCATAAATTGGTGGTATTCCTTTGGAAAATTGTTTGCCAATATCTTCTAAAGCTGAGCACAGTCTATGACTCACCAGTTACTCCTAGACATATACCCAACAGACATGCATACATATATGCATCAAAAGACATTTCCAAATGGCCATCGTAGCACTAAATAGTCCAAACTGGAAACAACCCAAATGTCCATCAACAGTAGAATGGACAGATAAACTGTGTGTGTGTATGCATTGCAATACTATATGGCATTGAAAATGAACGAACTTTTGTTACTCCAAACAACATGGGTGTAGCAACATGATATGTCTCAGGAATAATGTTCAGAGGGAATAAAAATAGCATAGACTATATATTTCCATTTATTATATACAGTTAAAGACAGGTAAAATGAACTAATTGTGACATCAGAAAGCTTCTATTTACCTTCAGGAGTGTGTAGTGAGGATAGAGAATGAGGAGGATTTTGAGGAACACTGATAACTATTTCTTGAACTGGGTGTTGACTGCATGGATGTGTTTATTTTGTGACAATGTGTCACTTGATAGTTGCTCTGTATGTATGCTACACTTCAGTAAAAACTTTACTTAAAAAAAGTCATAATGGGCTCAAAGGGACATTTAGTTATAAGTAGGAAGCTAACCTAGATAATAAAGGAGAGGGATAAATAAATTCTTTAGATGGATAAGTTTAAGCACTGAAAATTCCTAAGGATCAAAGCCAAGGCATGTTTATAAATAATCTAAATGAGGGAGTATCTAATGAAATCCCCAGGCTTGCAGATAATACTGATATATTTTAGGCTGTAGAAAACCCAGTCAATGGGGATAAACTGCAGGAAGATTGAAAAGGCTTTGCTAGTAAACTGAATAGTGGCAAATGTGTTTCTCTGTGGTCAGCTAAATTGTAATGCAGGGAATAAAAAGAATATAAAGATGTCTTCTTCAACTTTATATATGCATCAGAACATATAGGAGAGAGCATTTTACATACTCAGTACTAAAAATCATTGTTGATGAATGAAGGATTAAATGAATGAATAAATAATGGGCTCAGACTAAGCCATCAGTTAGAACTGAGGAAAATGTCAAAGTTAGGAGTTATTATAGACTATCCCCTGAAGAAACAGACCTAATGTGCTAGTGAATGGGAGGTAATACTCCCAACAGCAAGAAAGATTTTAAATGTAAAGTAGAAAACCTCATTCAATGGAAGCTCTTAAAATATATGGACAAGACCTCCAAAATATAGGAATAGGACCTCAAAGAGGAGAGTGGGTAGAAAAATCTGACCTGTAAAGATGAAGGTTGGTCAGGAATATAACTGGAGGCCATAAAATTATCACTACTATAAACCATTTAAATATAGATATTAATGCCTGTGATGCTTAGTTTTATTTGTCAACTTGGCTAGGCTGTAGTACCTAGTTATTTAATCAAAAGCTAATCTAGGTGTTGTAGTAAAGATATTTTGTAGATATGGTTAACATCTACAGTCAGCTGGCTTTAAGTAAAGGAGATTACCCTTCATAATGTGGTTGTGCCTCATCCCATCAGTCACAAGGCCTTACTTAAGAGGAAACACTGAGGTTTCCTGGAGAAGAAATTCTGCCTCAATACTGTGTTGTCAACTCCTGCTGAATTTCCAGCCTGCCAGGCTGCCCTACAGTTTTCAGACTCTCCAGCCCCCACAACTGTATGAGCCAATTGCTTAAAATAAGTCTGTGTGTGTGGGTGCGTGACTAGATATAGAGGTAGATATACATATGGATATCTCCTGTTGGCTCTATTTCTCTGGAGAAGCCTGACTGATAAAATGCCCAAAGTACATCAATGCCCAAAGTACATCAGCTGAAATGAGAGAATTAGAAACAAAAGAGTAGGAAAATTAACAGTAGACATAGAGAGCAACACATGAAAGAATATGAGAACAAAAGGAGAGTGGTTCATTTGATAACTTTTAAATACGGGTTGTGTGAAAAGAACAAGAGAGAGAGAAGTATAAAGTGAATGCAGAGAAGTAGCAGGAGTTAGGCGTGCCTAGATCTCCATGGGCCATCCTAACTCCTGTTCATTCTTTAAATTTCAACTCAAATATCACCTCCTCCAGGAAGACTTTCCTGACTCAACCCATACCAATTCCCCCATTCTGCTCTCTGATAGAATCCAATTCTTTTTTCTTCATGGCAGTTATCACAGTTTATTATTATTGGACTATTAGGAGGATCTCATTATCTAGACTATAAGGTTCATAAGAGCTCAATATATGACTGCTTTGCTCAGGGCCTGAAACATAGTATGTACTCAAAAAATAGTTGTTGCGTGAATTAATAGATATTCCTACTTTGTAACATTTTCACTTTGTATGTAAGATTCAAGATGTTTTGGTATCACAGAGAATAAGGCAATACTAAAATTTTAGTAAAAGTTCTTGAGTGAAATCCACTACCAAGTATAATGTAATTAGATAAAATGCACATTAAGTTGCTGCTTTATGCTGGAAATTATATTGACTGTGGAAACTCAAATGAGCTTTAGACAGTTTCTTGATCTCAAGAAGATTATAATGACAATATTCAGCCCATTTATGAAAACTTTTGAATACTGAGAAAATAATATTTAAATTAGTAGAAACAAAAGTTCATAAATAATGAAAGGATCACAGATTAAATCCAGCCATAAAGACATCAAGAACAGACTTTGTAAGCTAAACAGTTTGGGTTTGAATCTCCACTACTTCTTAGCTGTAAACCTTGACCTCAGATTCCTCATCCATAAAATGGTAAAACCACATTACTTATTTCATATGATTTATGTAAAGATTTTTGAAAATCAATATATATAAAGCTTTCAGAACATTGCCTGACACCTAATAATTGCCACAGACATGGTTGTGTAGAAATAGTTGAGGCTGTTGTTATTACTTATGTAGAAACTGGACTGAAAGAATAATCAGAATGGACTGAAGTAAGTTGAGAAAAGCTTTAAAACTTGTGAATATTTAAGCTGTGTTTTCAAAGAGGGTTGAGTTAAGAATTAGAAATGAGATGGTTAGGTCTTCCTGATGAATAGGAGTCATAGTGGTGATTTTTAAATATTTAAAATTTAAAGTATTTTGCTTGCAAATATTAGTTTGTTGATTTGGTAACCTTTTCCCCATAAGGTCTGGGCATCCACCTGCCTTGGGAAGATTAGAAATGATACATAAGAAATGTAAATAGAGGAACTTCCCTGGTGGCGCAGTGGTTAAGAATCCACCTGCCAATGCAGGGGACGCAGTTCAAGCCCTGGTCCAGGAAGATCCCACATGCTGCGGAGCAACTAAGCCTGTGTGCCACAACTATTGAGCCTGCGCTCTAGAGCCCTCAAGCCACAACTACTGAGCCCACATGCCTAGAGCCCGTGCTCCGCAACAAGAGAAGCCACTGCAATGAGAAGCCCGTGCACCACAACGAAGAGTAGCCCCCGCTCGCCACAACTAGAGAAAGCCTGCACACAGCAACAAAGACCCAATGCAGCCACAAATATATAAATTAATTTTTTAAAAAAAAAAGAAAGAGGGCTTCCCTGGTGGCGCAGTGGTTGAGAGTCCGCCTGCTGATGCAGGGGATACGGGTTCGTGCCCCAGTCTGGGAAGATCCCACATGCTGCGGAGCAGCTGGGCCCGTGAGCCATGGCCGCTGAGCCTGCGCATCCAGAGCCTGCGCTCCACAACGGGAGATGCCACAACAGTGAGAGGCCCGCGTAACACAAAAAAAAAAAAAAGAAGAAAAAGAAAAGAAAGAAATGTAAATAGGTAATAGTTACCTTCTGATAAACAAGATTATACAAAACAGTAGGCCATAGGCTAATCTACTGTCTTAAGAATTTTTTCCTTATGTAATTCCCCCTTGAGTTAATATTCAATTCTGTCACCAAAAAACCCTACTGATCATCCTCCTCCCTGGTCCATCAGCCTGACTGACACTGTGTTTTAGGGGCCTTCTCTCTAACACAGAGAACAGTCCTCCCCATATTTTCCTTCATCTAAGTCCCAGACCTCACACTCTTGTCCACCAGAAGAGATCCAAAGTTCCTTCCTTTAAAACAATCTTTGCCAAGAACCATAGCCTCTCCCTTAAATTGTTTAAGAGAAGTAAACATCCTAGCCTGGAGTATTGGCCTTCAGATTTTTTTAACCAATGTCAGAAACAGTCAATGTCAAGTCCATGACTTCAAGGTTTGTGGCCAAGACAGAGAGTTCTCCAAAACAACCCTTTGCAGAATGAAGTATCTCCCCCCAAAATTAACTCCTGCTCTGCTCTTAGAACCACTGGAAGCTGGTTCCTGGATATGGGAATAGCCACTTCATCTCCTTGGCTAGCCATCAGAGGTGTGGGAAGAGTCAGCTCTGGTGGTTAATTAATCAGTCGTTAAAGAAGCAAGTTGCCAAAAATCATAAAGATCAGCTGCCTTCAGGCAGTTATTTTTTCTGAAGCCTGTTTATATGAAATTGGGCTACCTATAGTGGCTGTAAATCCCAAAATAAGGAGAGCATGTTAGGGTCATTCAAAGAATTGAATCAGGGAGTCCCTGACCTAAGAATGCTGTTGTATTCTTACTGCTAAGGGAGGGAAAGGATGGAAAACAAACCCTTTCATAAGTATAGATGAACTTTCCCCACCTCTCCTCAGGTTCTCCCATAATTATTCAGGATTTGAATCACTGAGAGCTCTTTTTTGTCAACTAATAAATGGTTTGAGTACTAGCTGCATGTTGCTAATGGTTCAAGTGACATTTCTAAGTCAGTCTTTCAAAAATACAATATGATGAGGAAATTCATCCTCTTCCTGTCCCACCCCCTTTCCTGTTGTTTCCCAATGCCCAGTTGTGCTGTGGCAACACCTGAGATTAAATAACTCCCAAAATATGAAGCATCAGTCTTCATATTTTGCTCTCCAGCTCCCAAGTCCAGAGAGATGTACCAATGGACAATTCAGTGCCCAGAACAGTACCTATTGTCCTACTGTGGCCAGCAGATGAGAATGGGTTCATTTTGATTATGAAGCAGGCAAGAAAATATGCATAAGATACAGAACTTAGGGCTTCCCTGGTGGCGCAGTGGTTGAGAGTCCACCTGCCAATGCGGGGGACACGGGTTCATGCCCCGGTCCAGAAGGATCCCACATGCCACAGAGCGGCTGGGCCCTGAGCCATGGCCGCTGGGCCTGCGCGTCCGGAGCCTGTGCTCCGCGGCGGGAGAGGCCACAGCGGTGAGAGGCCTGCATACCGCTAAAAAAAGATACAGAACTTGGATATACATGGGAAACAGGTTGGATACTCATGTGGGAAAATATTTCAAACATAAAATTACATGAAAATCTCTCTAAATAAGGGACTCTATCCATCAAGCAATCAAGAGGCATTCCTCATGTAACCCATTAATATTCCTAGTGGATCACAGCATATGCTGTGAGGGTATAAAAAACTGATGCTTAAAGAACTAACATATGAAATAAGTGCTCAGCTATGTAGCTGTGACTATAAGTTTAACAGGACTTCAGAGACAGTGAAGCAGCTATTCTCTCTCTCGGCTACATTCCTTTAATTACCCACCCCTACCACAGCTGAGAGTGCTGGTGATATGTGAAGTGTTCCAGCAAATACTTTCACATATTTAGCTCCCTCTTATTGGGCACTGGTTTCAGCTTGCCCATTACTGGCTGTTACTCATTCTCTAGCTGCCCAGTTCTTTCAGCTTTTTTACATTATCTGCTGCTAGTCTCTATCTCTCTTTTCGGAGTCTGATTCTATTCTGTCTACTGGTGAGCATTCCCTTGGACAGAAAACTCAGAAAAGAGCCTCACTCATCTCCATGTGTTTGAACTCCTATGCTTTCCTCACCCATTCTGGTCAGGACTCAGCCCTATGGTCGGGAACCAGATTTTATGCCAATAGCCCCTCATCCCTGGGGCATGAAGAACAGTGGAGTATAGAAGTACGCGAGTGTGCCGAATGTTCTAGTTCTCTGGATTAAAGCTCTGTCCAGGTGACTTCCTCTGGGTGAAAACAGACCCCTGTTGGGACATCTGGGCACATTTTTGTGTGGTTGACTAATATACATACACACAACTCACCCTTGCCAACAAGGCACATCTGGCCACACTTCCAACAACTACACTTAAACCATTTTTAGAAAATCTGGATGTGCTGCCTCAGTTTCTGATTTATCTGGACGATTTTATGACCAGCTCAGCTCACAACTGAGTCAGAAAAAGAAGTATTTTTGATCTTCTGAACGTAGCCTAAATATAGAGAAGTGCTAAGTAGGTACCTACTCCTTCAAATACTCAGTCTGCTGCAACAGCTCCAAGGGCTTAGGCCTTAACGAGGCTGTATCTGCAGGTGGTATAACATACACTCACATAGGACAGTGATAAATGGACAACCAAACAATACTCAAACCCATTTGTTATATTCAACCCTTCAGCTTTCCCAATGTCCAAACAATGCTCCAGCACCTACTGAAGAATAACCTTTACAGTCTCTTGCAGAATATGGTGAGGAATGTGATGTAGTTCCTGGACTTGGGTTTTATACCCATAATTCATTCACAGGACCTGACCTCCAGAAGCCTTTGGCAGAGATGGACCTGAGTCAACAGCAATATGTTATCTTGGTATAAATCAAGTTACTAC
Source organism: Phocoena phocoena (assembly GCF_963924675.1). NCBI lineage: Eukaryota > Metazoa > Chordata > Mammalia > Artiodactyla > Phocoenidae > Phocoena > Phocoena phocoena. The sequence continues at coordinate 81,278,172 of NC_089220.1, forward strand.
ATTTTTGAGTGACCCAACATTGTATTCCTGGGCTATTATCCTTTTCCCTTAAGAGATATGGATGCTACAAAAGCAGCAATAGTGTAGAGGCTGAGGCTCACATTACCTTCCCACACATAGTCCACTTCCAGCCCTTAGGTAACAAGGTATTGGGTCCCATGGCTGTACTCTAACCACTTCTGGTGAGAGTTGATGGGGCCAGAGAAATCTCTGGTTCAGGTTCCCACAGCACAAAGGTTAGCCAGAATTCTCAAGAACTCTGAAGCTTGAATTATAGAACAAATAGGCAGATAACCGATGGGAGCAGAAGTTGAGAAAGAATCAGGCCTATTAATGGGTCACATGCCAACTGAAATTTAATGGAATTTACAGGGAAGAGGAAAAAATATGCAGATTTTTGAAGAAGAACAAGGTTATTAAAAGTGGGAGGGAAAGACACAGACCCAAGTCAGGTTCAGTCGCACTGAAAATGGAGCACTAGAGTAAATATATACCAAGTACCCTGTTGATGGAATCCCTATCAACTCCTTAAAGCCAAGACCACATCCATTAGATCCTCTTTTCTCAGATTTCTGTGAGATGGAAATCTGTTCTTTACATCCAGAAAACCAAACATACAGGCCATGTTTCTGAAATGAGAGGTCCCTAAGCTATTACATATTTCCCTTGGTTTCATGCTTCACAGGTTTCTTATATCTGTTTATCATACATGCTGCAAACCTAGCCTTCCTGCTGACAATTCACCTGTATTAGTCTGCTAGGGCTACCATACAGAATACCACAGACTGGGTGGCTTAAGTAACAGAAATTATTTTCTCACAGTTCCTGAGGCTAGAGTGCCAGATCAAGGTGTTGGCAGGTTTTGTTTTCTCCTGAGGCCTCTCTCCTTTGCATACAGAGGGCCATCTTCTCACCGTGTCCTCACGTAGCCTTTCTTCTGTGTGTGTGTGCACTCCTGATGTCACTTTCTCTTATAAGAATACCAGTCCTTTTAGATTAGAGTCCCCACCTTATGACTTCACTTAACCTTAATTACCTCCTCATAGGCCCTATCTCCAAATGCAGTCACACTGGGAATTAGGGCTTCAAAATGTGAGTTGGTGGCAGGGGTTGGGGGACACAGTTCACTCCATAACAGCACCTGTAGGAAGACCCTGGGTTCAACTGGATCCCAGGAAGGGCAGAGTATTTAAGAAGCTGAAGGTGCTATGCACCTTTAAACCAGTCCAAGTTCTCTGGTATCTGAAATCAATTTATGGTAGACTTATGCTTCCAAAGTTAGAGCGGCAACTGTCTTATCTCAAAAAGAAAAAAAAAAACTCCCAGAAAAGGATGTGACTGCAACATGCTTATTTTTGGCTAGCAAGGTGATTCTAGAATCCCGAAGGCACCATACAGAGATTTTTCTGGTCAAACCACTGGAGTCCAAGTATCCATGCGTTTCCTAAGAATTTGGGGTGCTTGCACCCTCTATTACTTGGCTGATAGCTCTTACATATTCTAGGGATCCAGACTACTGTCCCAGCACCTTGTCCAGAAGACCCAGTCCTGGAGGCCTGTGGGATCTCCTGTCAGGAGAATTTCTCAACCATGCCATTCCAGCCAGATCTACTAAGTTTCATCTGATGTACTCAGCAGTGTTCTGATACCCTCAGTTAGCAATACTTGGTGGAGTTTCAGGACAGTACCTGGCACATTGTAAGCACTCAACACATTCTTGAATAAATAAATAACAGAATAAACCTAATCCATTTGGATGTCTGGTGGCACTCTATCAAAGGAAAATGTTGTACAAATACCTGTGTCAGTGGCTTATAGTTGTGTTCATTCTAACTGGCAGATCTCAGGGCCAATAAGTTGGTAAATACTTCTAATATCACTTTTGTTTATTCCTGGGGGAAAAATGGGGGTATCTATGTTGAGTTCAAGGACTTCAGAGCTGATCAAGGGAAAGACAAGACTGTAAGATGGCACTACTGCACAACAAGCTTTATCAGGCAGAGCCTGAAGAGGTTGCATGAAGAAGCCCTCTTCCTTCCAAGAGGACTAAAAAGCTTTCCAGAGACAGCAGCGCAGGGCCAACATCCGGAAGTGGAGAGGACAACTCCAGGGGGAGGGAGAAATCAGAGATGGGCTGATGTGTCCAGGTGGTGTCGCTCGACAGTCTCTGGGCCAGAAAGCTCTAAAGGGCAGCAGTGGTTTGGGGTCTTTTATAGCTACAGGGTTTGTCTTACCTGCAGGTGGCAGATATTGGATATAATTTTGTAGGGTATGTGCTCTAGATGACTTAAAATATACTTATTTGAGTGATATTTAAAGCAACTACATATGTAAGATTTTGAGTTTGGCACTGGCAGGCTTTGAGCTACCTGGACTGCTATAAAGAAATAAACAACATAGGGGCCAATATATAGGAGACATCTTTAGCCTATTGTACAATAATGTTCTATTAAACTTCAAAGAAAAGTGTCACTACATTTCTCAGAAGCTTTGCAGAGAGATCTGACCCCCACTCTCCAAAAAGAGTTAGACACCAAAGGAGGACTGCGTTTCTCTACAAGCTACAGAGACAAGCCCTGGTGATCAGGTGGAGATGGTGAGGAATTCTGATGGCTGCAGTGGAGGGAGTTCAGAGCCTCTGGATTATCCTATTGCTGTGAGAAATATACTGGGCTTATTATCTGTTTTAACCAAGAACACCTGTTTATATCTCAGTTTTAGATGGGCCTCTTTAGAGCACTTTCTGGGCAAGAACCACCTCTTCCTTGCATACCACCAATACCAGACTGATAGCCATGAAATGTGTAAACTGTGCATTGCAAAAGCATCTCAGATGCAGTGTTTTTCCTTCTTACAAATGTCTCCTCAAGTCAGAGTTAACTTAATCTAACTATTTATGACTGCATTTATTTTTTTAAAGGTTTGATATATTTTATGCGTGTCAATAAAATACACTCTGAAAAACAGTTAACTCACTGGTTTTTTTCTCTTTTTTTTAACATCTACTGGAGTATAATTGCTTTACAATGGTGTGTTAGTTTCTGCTGTATAACAAAGTGAATCAGCTATACATATACATATATCCCCATATCCCCTCCCTCTTGCGTCTCCCTCGCACCCTCCCTATCCCTCCCCTGTAGGTGGTCACAAAGCTGTGAGCTGATCTCCACGTGCTATGCGGCTGCTTCCCACTAGCTGTCTATTTTACATTTGGAAGTGTATATATGCCTCAATTTAGAATATAACATTTTATTGAAATATGGATTTCACACACACACACACACACACACACACACACACACACACAAAACCAGTGCTTCCCTGCTTTTATCCACCACACTAGAGAAGTCTCAGTCTACACAGGAGGACTTTCAGATTTTCTTCTGTTAAGTTGTATAGATTTCAAGTTTATATATATCCAACTTTACATTCTAGGGGAAATCATTCAGACATCAGCTTATCATTGTGATACCACAAAAGTTCATCAACTTGAAATCAAGTTCCGGAACCAGGGAATCTATCTCCTTCAGTATCTACCTTTCACTCACCCATCCTATTGCTTTCTGCTATAGCCAGCCGGGAAGGAAAAAGCTTTGCTCATCATGGATCTGGGGTCTTCCCCAGTGATTAGAGAAGAGGAGCCAAAATACTCTTGTGGGCCATCCTATACTCTTAGTTTAGTGGAGATTTATTGGTATGTTCATAACGGAACCTTCCTTCTTTTGAGGAATTAGCCACAGGAATCCTTTGCTGTTGAGTAAATTAAATTAGTTTAAGCTAGTTTGTGTTTCTGTTATTTACAATTAAGAGCCATGACTAATTTGCCCAGAAACCTAAAGGCCTATAACTTGTAGAATTAGGGATCCATGGACCTTGGAGAACATATGCATAACCCTCTACTCCCACAAGTATATTCTCAACTAACAGCAATTTAGCCTTTCATTACGAACTAAGAAAACCTTAGACTGGCCGTGTTGATACGAACTAAGAAAACCTTAGACTGGTAGGCGTGATAGAAAGTTGGTAAACAATCTCTTGAGATGCCAACTCTTAGTCCCACAAGAGACACTAGACTACAGTTAAAATAAGCATCCCAGCAAATATTTAGCAATCATGAAATTAGGCCCCATTTTGCCCACATACAACTTTCTCTGTTTTTTTGGTTTATCCACTGTTAACTGTCCCTAATTTTCTTGTATCTCCTGTTTGATCATTGATGGGTCACCTCTCAAAGTTTGGCTCCATTTTCTGGACCCCCCCTGTAAAAAATTATTCCATCTTCACTCACATTCCTTGAAGCTCCAACATGAGATTTATGATTTATTGGGTTAAATATAAAAAGCATAATTCAGTCCCAAGTGTAGCCACTAGAAATTTTTTTGCTTTTAGTAATAAAAGAAGGTTTAGTCAAAGTGTTGGACTTGGAACTGTCTTTTAATGAACTGGTAAATCAAAGATAGGAGAGGAGGAGTAGGAAGGAAGAGAACCCCAAGATAAAGAACAGTATGAACAAAGGGTCTAAGCTCAGAATGAACTGCTCAACAGGATCAGAGATTCTACGTAATGAAAGAAGTTCACAGAGAGAGACTAAATTATAGGAAGCACAGAAACAAAGAAGTTTAGACTTAATTTAGGATTCACTGAAAGCTCTTATTCTAGGGATATTCTGGAAATTTTATTTGGGCGTGGAACCATGAATAAAGGGCATGACATACCCTTACCTCAACCTCCAGAGAATGCTGTATAAATCAAGATCATACCCAGGTACAAACACACTAAAACATGCAAAAGCTTGTGCTACATGTAGAAGTCTGCTTAGTTCCACAGTCTTTTCCTTAAGAAAGTTGCTTGGGAATACACTATCCCTGAGAGAGTATTACCCCCTAACTAAGAACTTAAGCTTGAGAAAGTTTGAGCTATCCTTTGTATTGCATCAGCCAATTTTATACGTTCTTAAAGTTAGTGTAACTTCAATGCCAAAAATTTAGATGATATTTGGAAAATTATATTTAGGGCCCAGCAATTCCTAGACCACTTCTCAGATGCTTTCAAATTAAAGATCAATTGAAAACCACAGTCATGCATTCCAAATTTCAGTGATCTAATGGGCCATGGGTAAAGCAATATGTCTTTATTTTTACAGTGAAAGAAAAGAAATAGACATTTTGAAAGCCTTTCATTTTCTTCATTTTGAACTCTTTCTCTAGAACTGGACATTTGTAAATTCCAAAATTGCCAGGGACTATTCTCTTCAAATACATGGAAGAAATATTGGGATATAACATTTTTTTGTGTCAGCACTTCTTGGTTTCTTATTACACACAGGGAGAGGTCAAGTCTAGACATTTTGTAAGAAAGTTACAGAGGAAAAATCATTGAGGACAGAGGAAAAGGATGTTCACCTTATATGAATTTAGATACTCAGAGAAACCCTATATAAGAGGAGAACAATTTGGATAAAGGGTCAAGCGGAGAACAAAAGAACCAAAAAAAAGTAATGGATTTTTATTAAAAATAAAATTCTGAATAAAAAAGCACCCTTAACATGTTTTAGGCAGGATAAGCTAGGTTATGCTATGGTAATAAATAACTCTGAAACCCCAAAGGCTTAACCCAGTAAAAGTTAGTGTTTTCCTCATGTAAAATCCACTACAGGTATTGGCGCCTCCTCAGAGCATCTCCAAATAATTAACTGCATAGTTTTAATCCTACCATTGCAACTCAAAGTCTCCTTCAAAATTGCCAAGGCAATTAGAAGAAGTAGATAGAGGGGTGCATAACAGCTTTTCAATTCTGCAACAGAGAAGGGACACACTTCATTTCTACCCACACTCCATTAGCCAGAACTAGTCATAAAGCTCTGTGCAACTCACCAGTCAGAATGGCTATCATCAAAAAATCTACAAACAATAAATGCTGGAGAGGGTGTAAAGAAAAGGGAATCCTCTTGCACTGTTGGTGGGAATGTAAATTGATACAGCCACTATGGAGAACAGTATGGAGGTTCCTTAAAAAACTAAAAATAGAACTACCATACGACCCAGCAATCCCACTACGGGGCATATACCCTGAGAAAACCATAATTCAAGACGAGTCATGTATCACAGTGTTCACTGCAGCTCTATTTACAATAGCCAGGACATGGAAGCAACCTAAGTGTCCATTGACAGATGAATGGATAAAGATGTGGCACATATATACAGTGGAGTATTACTCAGCCGTAAAAAGAAACGAAATTGAGTTATTTGTAGTGAGGTGGATGGACCTAGAGACTGTCATACAGAGTGAAGTTAAGTCAGAAAGAGAAAAATACCATATGCTAACAAATGTATATGGAATCTTTTTTTTTTTTAGATTTTAGATATATATGGAAGCTAAAAAAAAAAAATCTAGGTCTCTAGGTCCATCCACCTCACTACAAATAACTCAATTTCGTTTCTTTTTACGGCTGAGTAATATTCCACTGTATATATGTGCCACATCTTTATCCATTCATCTGTCGATGGACATTTAGGTTGCTTCCATGTCCTGGCTATTGTAAATAGAGCTGCAGTGAACACTGTGGTACATGACTCGTCTTGAATTACGGTTTTCTCAGGGTATATGCCCTGTAGTGGGATTGCTGGGTCGTATGGTAGTTCTATTTTTAGTTTTTTAAGGAACCTCCATACTGTTCTCCATAGTGGCTGTATCAATTTTTAAAAAAAAAAGGTCATGAAGAACGTAGGAGCATGATGAGAATAAAGAAGCAGACCTACTAGAGAATGGACTTGAGGGCACGGGGGAGGGGGAAGGG